>NC_046154.1:172456650-172561650 GCF_011064425.1 Rattus rattus | reverse complement strand
GAATGGAGTCAATGTGGTTTTGAATGCTGGAAAGTAGTTGGCAAGTTCTCAGACAGGGCACGGTGTGGTCTAAATGACAGCTGCAGATGCTCACCCTATTCTGTAATACACGGGCGGCCGCACAGAAGATTATCAGAAGTAGAGGATGGGCTTGATCTGATATGTCCGGAAGACCGGGTTGGTGTCTCGATGAATTAGATAGAAGATATGAGGATAGATAAGAGGAACTCTTCAAGGTTTGTAAAGGCTATGGTTTCAGTGAAGAACCATCCGTCCAGTGTGGACATTCAGATAAACACTCTGCTAGGCAGATAACAAGTCCTACTGTGGGTGTGGATAAATGGGTGTATTTAAATTCTGCCAGTAGGCACGCACTGCGGAGAGCCATCTCCAGCTGCCCATAAAGATGGGTGGGGAGCTACTGTATGAACTGACAATTCCAGTCCAGACAAACGAAGACACTCATCCCCATAAAAAACTACTGCCTAGCAGCCAGGATGTGCGAGCAAACCAATCCTTCCACTAGGCGTGCATAAAGTACATGACTATTGCTCAGGACAAGAAGACAGAATGAACCCGGTGGGAACACATGCTAACACACCAATGAGCCCTGAAAACCGCGTGCTAGGTAAAAGAAACCAGACGAAAGGAACACACAGTGCGTGGTTCCCCGGACGTGAAAGGCTCACAACAAATCTGTAGGGATCTAAAATAGTGGCTAGGGAAAATAGGGAGGATGGAGTGTCATAAACTGACTTCAGGGTCTGGGGCTGTGCGGATTGATGAAAATGGTCTAAGACTTATGGATGCTCAATTCAGTGAATAATACACTGAAACCTTTGTCCTATGTGCTTTAGAGGGCCAAGGTGAATTATAAATGAAAATAGGGGCCTAGAGAAAAAAGAACCCTCAACTCCCATGATTTTTTTCCCTTTGCTATTCTTTCCTCGTGGGACAGGCCCTGGGCAATTCTATGGCAGCTCAGGGACATAGGGAGTCTCGGAAGGCACTGTCACCAAAGATAAACAGCATGGGGAGACAGAGAGGGAGTGGCCTAGCACAGCTCTCCCAGTGATTTATCTCTGACAGCAGGGTGAATCTAAATCTCATGACTCAGTGCCACTATGCTAGCAACGCTTAGGGAAAAGGAGATGCAAAAGTGAGATCCCAAGGAAGCTACCAGAAAATTCAGAGTGCCAGTCTTCCTGCAGGAGAATGAGTCTGGAGTCTAGTTTCCTGCTGAGTCAAAAGCCAGGCCAAAGGTGATTCTAGATGACAAGGGGCTTGGAATCACAACACCAGAGTTTAAAATGGGAAAGGGGGGGTGTGCAGAAATCCTGGCTCAACAGTTCCAAGGGGAAGGCTGAGATGTCGCAGATGGGAGCTTCTGAATTTGTGTTTGGTGCTGATCCCAGGCCCAACTGTTTGATTTTGTTGGGTGTGGTATGGTGTCCTAGCCAAGAGGAAATCATTTATAACATGAGCTGAATGAGGGATGACATAAATACATATATTAACACAGATGGGGGAAAGCCCTCACGAAGACCTACGTGCAACTAGAGACGCTAAGAGCGGCATGAATAAGTCTCCCCCAGGGAAGAGCTCACCAACTGGCCCTGCAACGCCAAACAGCCTGAAAACATCATTGACAGACTTAGGTTATACCTAGGAATACATATGTGTATATACATGTCAAACACATATGTGCAGGCAATGACAATACCAAAGGAGAGCATAAGCTTGAAAGAGAGAAATGGGAGGTATGCACGAGGGTTTGGAAGGAGGAAATATCTCAAGGAAACATTTGTTTTTACTGTTATTTTTCTCTTAATAGTGCATGCGTGTGTGAGTGTGTGCTCACACGTTCACATGAGCATGCATGAGTGCTAGGACCTATGGTAGCCGGACTTATAGTCTGGAGTTGGACTGATAGGCAGTTACCCAGTGTAGATTCACAAGACTGGACCTGGCTGAAGAATATGATCGCAGTATCTCCCATTTTAAAAATACAAAGTGACAAAACTACATATGAGCGGCGTGTCATTTGGGAAAACAAAACGGAGGCAAACATTGAGAAAACTTTTAAGCAGGGTGAAGCGAGGCTTGTGAGGTTCAGACAATTCTACGCCCTTCAACCTTAAACAAAACGCCACTTCATTTAAAATAAGGCTAGAACTACCCAAAGACTACACATGGATTGACCCTCGGCTCCAAACCGCGATACATAGCAATGAATAGCCTAGAAGAGCACCAGTGGAAGGGAAGCCCTGGTCCTGCCAAGACTGAATCCCCCAGTGAACGTGATTGTTGGGGGGAGAGCGGTAATGGGGGAGGATGGGGAGGGGAACACCCATACAGAAGGGGTGGGGAGAGGTTAGGGGGATGTTGGCCTGGAAACCGGGAAAGGGAATAACAATCGAAATGTAAATAAGAAATACCCAAGTTAATAAAGATGGGAATAAAATAAAATAAAATAAAATAAGGCTAGATAGGAGCCAGAGGATCTCTGCGTAGCTCCTTAGTTCTTAATCTTCAGTGAGGGACCGCCTCAGCCAGAAAGTGCTGTAGCCACACTTCCCTCTCCTCCCTAGCGTTTCTGGGAGGGGCCAGAGAACCTGCATTCCAAATGAGTCTCCAGAGAATACTGATACTGGAGGCACAGTGATTATCTATTTCTTGAAAGACCCAGAAAATTAGTTCGAGAATGAGGCCCACCTCCCACTGCTGGCTTTACCTTGTTCCACGTGCTCGATGACCCTGAGAGCTTTCCTGGCTGCCCATCCTCCCATGGAGACGTGGTCCTCCGTGGCAGCACTGGTAGAGAGTGAGTCCACAGATGAAGGGTGGCACAGAGCCTTGCTCTCAGACACTGCAAGAGACAAGTGCCAGGAACTCAGAGTCCATAAAGAGAAACCCTGCCAAAATAACACAGGGCTCCCCCAAAGTCACTATAGCACGAAGGAGCTCTCCAAGGATTCACTACCATAACCACTAGTTGGTCCTGAGCCACAGTGGAAAAACATGTGGGTCAATATTCTCCCAAAGTGGGAAGGATCTTAAAGTCCTGGCGAGTTCTGAGAGGAGGTGAACGTGAAGGTATGAAGATGCCTAGATTATAAAACTATGCCAAGAATACTCGAGGCATTTAGCATGCTGGGAAGACGAGTGGGGGAAGGGTGAGGTGGAGTATGACTAATAAGACCAGCTACACAGATGATTTGCTTACTCTGAGGCAAGAGCCAGATGGGAATTTAGGGATAGCATTGAGAACCAAGGCTGGGCCTGTCATTCTTGGGAAATACTGAGTAGCTGAGGCGGTTGGTTCCGACACCATGCAAGTAGGCATTCTTGGCTTGACTGTAGCTCCCTGATAAACAGAGGCGTCTGGGAAGTGAGGGGTATCTATACTGGGGTCTCTCAAGCCTGAGTTCCCATATTAGTCAATAATCTTGCTACAGTGCAGATACTGAGTTTGGGATGGGTTCTGAATTCCCACTGCTTTGATAAACTCCCACGAGATGCTATATTGTTGATCCGAGGCGCTACACCTTAGGGAAGAAGACCAAAACACTCAAGTTCCTCGTCCCCGGCTCTAGACACTAGGATAGGTCAAACTTGAAGTCTTTTTTCTTCCACTGCCTTAGACAATAGCTCCCCTTCTTTTCTATGATCTAAGGCAGCAGCAGTACTCAGCCTTTTAAAGGGGTCGCCTAGGATCATTGGAAAACCTAGATTTACATTATGATTCATAACAATAGTAAAATCACAGTTCTGAAGTAACTTGAAGGACTCAAGTAAGGAAGGGCTTGAGAATCTATTATTGCCGGGCATGGTGTTGCAATGGAAATAAACTCATATTGTGGGTCACCCCAACGTGAGGAACTCTATTAAAGGGTCGCAGCATTAGGAAGGTTGAGAACCACTGACGTAAGGTATTCCACCCACTCCACCAGGATCCAGTTTTAAAGTAGCGTGATCAGCTTAGTTTGTACAAGATCTCTCGGTTCTGGCCACTAAAAACTGTATCCTGAGGGTTATGCTGAGCAGAACCTCTATAGAAAATACAAACTTACAAGTTCAAAAAGATAAAGGATCAATAAGGGAGGGAAAGAACACCATCATCGGTGGGGTAGCTTACGAGGCTGAAGTCATCCAAGTCAGTCTTCCCAAAGGCCATAATTACCTCTAGAAACCAATTACTTGCTCCAGCATAAACTGAGAAGTCTCTGTGTTAAGGATGTAGTTTAGAGACAATGGCGGGAACAAGCAGAGGATACTGGGCCAGAGAAGAAGGTGAACTCTTCGGTTCTTTCTTGGTCGATTGTATTGAGTTTTAGTGAGAAACTCAAGTGAGGAAGGGCTTGAGATTATATTATTGCTGGGCATGGTGTTGCATGCAGTCCAGCACTGGGAAGCCAGAGGCAGGAGAACCTCTCCAAGTCCCAGGTCAGCTTGGTCTACCTCTGAGTTCTCTACCAGTTAGGGCTACACAGTGAGAACCTGTCTCCAAAAGAGATAATATTATTAAATAGAAATTACTGTCTATTTAGTGCTCACGTTACAGGCAGAGCACCGAGACTTTATGTGTATAGTTAGTTCATTGACCTATTAGGGACCAATGCCATTATGTGCTCTGTGCAGTGGGGAGCTGCAGAATTAGCAGGATGAAGAGACTTGCCAGCACACAATTATAAATGGCAGATCCAGGTTTTAGAGATAGGATTTCTCTGTCCTAGAACTTTTATAAACCAGGCTGGCCTTGAACTCAGAGATCCACCTGCCTCTGCCTCCCCGGTGCTGGAATAAAGGAAGTACACCCCCATCGCCCGGCTCCACCGGTCGTTTTTAATTAGCCATCATGTTACCTAGTCCTTTGAGGTAGGATTGTTAAAGAAAATACAGTATGCTCAGCTAAATTGGGACTTTTGTATAAAAAATCGATGTTTGGTTGGGGGTTTTTTGTTGTTGATGGTGGTGGTTTTGTTTTGTCTTTAGCACAGGTAGGTCCTAATTAATTCAAATAGAACTGGGCATCCTACATTTTTGTTTGTTGAGTCTGCCCGCTCTATTTTAGGAATGAACACAAGATTCTTGACATTGATCAGTAGCCGAAGCAGAGAGCAGACCCCAGAGAGCCTGAGCAGCACCACTACCCCAGCAGCCTCGTGACTCTCACATCTGGGAGGAGCTACAACTGCTACAGTGTGCTCCAGCCACCATCAGGACAACCAGCAGCCCTTAGGCTGGGATCCCAGGCAGCCTTATATGCACAGTACCTTCCCGGGATGGACGGTTTCAAGACTTTTAGTGAAGTGGTTCATTCTAAGAAACAAATACAGTTTTCATCAAGAGGAATGGCATCAAGAAAGATGTGTGGAGGCAGGAAATGCTACAGGTCCTGGTGGAGTTTGAGCCCAAGGTGGTAAATACATAGCCTATTGCAACCATTGTAGACTAGACCTTCTTTGTGTAGTAAAGGTCCTCCAACAATTTACCAGCAGGAATACTCACCCTGTTATGCTGGGACCACCGAGAGAGAGAGAGAGAGAGAGAGAGAGAGAGAGAGAGAGAGAGAGAGAGAGAGAGAGAGAGAGAGACTGTGTTTGAAGTTACAGTCCATGATTCTGTGGCAGCCCGCCTACCCAGAGATAGCCTAGAGAGGACACCACTGATAAGGGTAAGAAGCCTCACAGAGACCCAAGATTAGCAGCCACCTCCAAGTGTTGCAACTTTAATTGCAACCCTAATACCCAGAGAATCTTAAACCACAGGATGACAGAGAGATACAAGCAGGCTATTCACCAGCGGAGGCTTCATCTGTTAATGCAAAGCAGGGCGGGCCGGAATGATTGCTGGCTTATCAGAGTCATTAAACTCCAGCAATCAGTTTAGTCATCCAACGGGGGTTGGGGGGAGAACTTAATGAGCTTGTTCAACAGCAGGAAGTAAGAAGGTGGGAGCTGAAGACCTTAAGGACCTGGGTTTTTTGTTTGTTTTATCAGTTGACCAAATGCAATAAGAACTCTCTGCTTTGTCTGCACGCTGTTTTGTTTTGTTGGTTTTTTTTTTTTCTGTTTTGTTTTGATTTGATTTGCTTTTGTTTGGGTGGATTTTTGTTCCTTTTACCTAAAGACATCTCCTGACTTCATTGCTTTGTTGCTGTTGTTTCTTAGTTTATTTTTGTTTTGTTTCAATGCCTGGGTTTTCTCAAGATGCCATTGAAGTTTTTTGCTTTGTTTTGTTTTGTTTTTTTACGTTGCTTCATAGCTGGTTGAGATTGTTTTTAATTTGTAACAAGTTTATTGCTTGATTTTCTCTTAAGTCAACAAACTGAAAGTACCTGTTAATAAAAATTCTTAAATAATCATGATGATGGTAGTAGTGGTGGTGATATATGTCTGTGTTTGAGTTCTGCCTTACATCCAACTACTGGGCCATGTTGGAAAAGCCACCTAGCCTCTTGGGTCTCTGACTATTCATCTGACCAGTGGAGATTAACATGGCCCTCCCTCTTGGTACCGTTGTTACGAAGAAATGAGGAGAAACAAGCAAGCCCACTGGCACTAACTCCGTGGCATCCTTCTGATGAGCCCCTGCAATCTCCAATCAGAAATCAGCTGCACTGAAGCTCAGTGTCCATGGGACACGTTGCTTCTTGGGAACATTTTTACATGTTTCGAGAACATCTTAATCTTTTAGTGGATAGTATATCTAATAGAATGTCTCCAAACCTAATCATTCAGTTTGCCATCAGCTGTATCCTCTCTGTCCCCCTACCACCCTTTGTAAGAAAAGCTACGTCAATGAAGGTCAAATACAATGTCAGATTCCTCTCTCTGGGGCGATTGTCCATCTACGTGACTATCCCACTGTTGTCCTCCAGCACTACAGTATTTAGGTTTTCTTTTCTCTAGAAAATGTTGTTATATTAAATGTAACGTGTTAGGCATGAGAGATAGGATACACATCAAAGTGGAGAACCATCAGGACTCCTACCAAGGCGAAAGCTGATACTTTGGGGGAAAATGGGAAGTGCCCTTGGTGGACAGGCTTGTGTTCTGACTAAGGTGGTATCCTTACCCAGGGCTGCTGCGGTACAGTGGGCTATCATGAATCCAGAATTGAGACCTCCTTCAGCCACCAGGAAGGCGGGCAGCTCACTGAGGGAAGGATTACACAGCCTTTCGATTCTTCTTTCACTAATTGCCGCAAGTTCATGGACGCCAATGGCCAAATAGTCCAGGGCCTAAAAGAACACCCCATTTAGCCGGCCTGCACTGGAATGTACCTTCAGGGTTAGGAAAGCATTTAGAAAGCTTACTTTGGCTGGGTATTCACCATGGAAGTTTCCTCCCGAAATTGTCTCCCCTCGACTGGCAAAGACCATCTTTCAAAACAGGTTAAGGCTTAAATGTAACATCGTTGGCCACTTCGAAGGTAGCTCCTGTCCCCATCTGCTTGTTTTTTAGTATTGAGGTGACTGTCATTGTGCAGATATAGGAGAAAGGACAACTCTTCCCATAAGCAATCATTGATATAAGACAGTGTTCCCCAACCTGTGGGCCACAACCCCAAAGACCACAGATATACATTACAATTCATAACAGTGGCAAAATTACAGTCACGAAGTAGCAACATGAGGGACTGTATTAAAGGGTCTCAGCGCTAGGAAGGTTGAGAATTGCTGACATAAAGGAACACACACAAGCACATGTACACACATGCAAGCACACACATGTACATGCACACATATGTGCGTGCATGCACATATATACACATGTGCGCACATGCACACACACACACACACACACACACACACACACACACACACACACACACGGTAAATTGTATCCGTGTATTTGGGACCAAAAGGCATGGGGCATGAAATGTTTTCTCTTGAGATCAGAGATGTCAACCCCTGCAACTTTTATAATCTGCCAATTTAACACTTTTAGTCAAAAGCTAAAACTATGAACGTGAACCATTTGTTTGAAGTCAAATTCTATTTCTTCCACGGAGATATAAATCCATGCTCCACAGAAGAAGCTGTTAAATAAAAGACTTGGTTGACAGGTACCCATCAAGATGACTAAAATAATCAATGCCGGGGATGTTTTCCCACTCTGTCCTTTGAGTTCCTGCACCAGCATTCAACAACAGATGGTAGCCAACGGATCCTACAGGCGCACTTCAGCTGAAGGGGACTTTGAGCTCACAGAGTGTGATAGCCCCCAGAGATATTTCCAATCTATCACACACATTCCTTGAGCCAGGAGGCACAAGGGCAAAGACAGTAACAGTTCCTCCTTCCTGGTTCTAAAAGTTAATCTCCCCTCCCCCTCCAGCTTTATCAACAATACATTTATTTAGTTTTTATCTCTGGTATCAACCAACCTCTAAATGACAATATTCAGACAAAACATTGTGTCTATACCACGTGCTGACCTTTTCTTGTCATTACTCCCTAAGTAACACAACAAAACAACTGCTTACATAGTGTTTACACTGTATTTACATTGTATCATATAAACTAGCAAGGAGTTAACATATACAGGAGGAAGCCTGTAGGTTATCGTGCAGTATTGAAGGGATTTGCGCATACAAAGATTTAGCTATGGGAAGAGTGTCCTGCACTCAATCCCTGACACACACAGTCTTCTCTCTGTCCTAATCCCGGCATTGACTGATTGCTGCTCTAATTTAGAAACTGAACATGTATTAACCCCTTGTTTCCCCTTTTTATCGTTCATTAGATTTCAGCAACACCCACCTTCCCGAGCACTGAGAGCCTGTTCCCTCAGGCAATATCAGTTCTAGAGGCACACACTGTCCACCACCTGCAAATCAAGTCTTTTCATTAAGGAAGTAGAGGACTTTGGGGCTGAAATTATGGCTGGGGAAAAATTAAATAGAAAACCGTCATCCCTATCCAGGAGGTTCCTGCTAACCTTTTCCCTTCTACCTTTTGAGTTACCCTTTAAGATCTAACTGTGCCAGTATAGAACGGCTCCATTCTAGAACTTGTGAGCTAAGACCACGGAGCATGCACAAAAATCACTGTTCCTTCTGGGGAGTGTGGTGGCATCGGGATATGTGGGGCTTTCTTAATTCCAAGGATTAGCACGAAGCAATGCTGGAGAACACACAAATCCTGAAATGAGCTTACGGGATGAGTACATTCAAACCTCGGGGGAGAAGCCTGACACCGCTGTTGAGTAACCAGCTTTCAGCTCACCCAGGCTGCTCTCTCAGCCATTTCTCCAGTGAATGGAGGCGACTGTAGAACAGGAAAAAAAAAAAAAAGGGCCTCTAAGAGCGTTGCCTGTTTTCAAAGGCACAGTGCCTCTGTGATGTGAAGACTGCACCTTGACTAATCACCTCAGCTTCAAAGGAAAAAACCAGACCCTCTGGGGGAAAGTAATCCTGTTAAGGACCTCCCTCCCTCTACAAAGAATGAAAGTGTTCTTTCTGTGTGTACGGAAACATAAACTGTGACTGGCCTGAGTCAAGCCCTCGTCAGAAAGGAACCTGAAACCTTACCTTCTTGGAAACGTCTTGGTGTGTTAGCATGGCGTTCTCTGCTTAAGATGTCCCACATCACTAGCACCAGACTGCAGAAGTGAGGGCCAGCCTCCGAGACGCTAATCACACAACAAGCCTCAGTAGTGGGTTTTCCAGCCGGCGACTTTGTGAAACCACATCCACAAATGCCCAAAGTGGCACTTTAATCTTTTACGGGCTGGTTTTGAAAGTACAGCACGTTAGGCTCAGAATCTAAGAACAGGGACCCGGGTCTGACTCTGACCTAGAAGAAGCCGCCCAAATGCTCAGCCTCAGGGGCTAACTCATTTGACTACAAAACAGAGTAACTGGACACAGACGCTCTAAAAAGGATTGCGTAAGGAGATCCTATCTCAGCCACCTGGGGAAAACTGTAAACGCGGAGAACACTGAAAAGATACAGGATTGTCTGTGGCACTGTTCAGTTCTGTGGTGATGATGTCCTTCACAAAGGCGATTGTATCGTTCACCACACCGTGGACCTAAGAGCACAATCAAAATACAGCATATGACTAATACCCAATAAAAAACGTTAGTATTCTTGTAAGATGCTGTCTTCAGGCCTTTCCCTGTAACTGCTTTGCAGTTGCGATCAAAAAAGTATAACTGGCTTAGGACATGAAGGTAACTGATAGAAGTTCTCAGTGAAACAAATTAGAGTGTGTGTATATATATATATATATACATTCTAATATATATACATTCTAATATATACATTCATATATATATATATATATATGTATATATATGTTAGACTAACATGTTAAACATTGTGATATAGGGGAAAAAATGCCAGCTCTAGACACAAAGAATCTCACTTCTGTACCAGTGATAGGATGAGGGCAAATTAGTTTTCTGCTTGAAACAGAAACGGATTTGGAAAGCAGACCGTGGAAGCCACCTTACTATTTGTATGAAGTAAGTACAGTGCTGTAGCATCTCTTGGATGTGAGTCCCAGGGATCACACAGATGGTAGCCATCAAGGGGATGACGGTCATGAAGCGTAAAGAACCACACTAAAGATGCTCACAAGTAAATAGTCACCCTGCACCTTGCCCTGGGAAAGCCAGGGTACACTTAATGGCTTTTCCTAGAAGTCTAGGAGATAACGATCTAGTGGTGTGATCTCGGGCACGGAGGGTACCGAACCCTGTCCATCAAGTCCTGACTGCAAAGTGGGAGAAAGGACCAACTTCAGTGCTGGGAAAATTCGGTGAATTAATATTTGGAAGATAACTGATAATGGGGCCCCGTCAATTGGAGACAGCGATCATTCTTAGAGTAGCGGGGACTCTCAAGTCAGGACTTATTCTAATGGCTCAGTTCATTTGGCAACTCTTTCCCATAGATGTCTTTGAAGTATTGTTTTACAAGGTATTTGAATAGGACTTGCTGAGTGATACAAAACGAGGATATTTACTTTAGGGAAAACACCCTTTTATTCTCTCTACCAGAAGTTGACTGACAAACCATTTCTCGAGATGACTGTAATCTCTCATCAGTCAGATCATGCCAAAGAGCTGCACCTATTTCTTACTTAAAGTTGTCTCAGAGACTCATTTATGATTGCTTATACTTGATCATAAAATGCAGATAAGGTATGCCTCATGGACACTTGAATTCGGAAAGACGGAAACTTTCCAGTAAACATCCTAGACTTGATTGCTGCCTTGCCCTCCTGTGAGAGCCAGTAAGACTCTCCAGTACTACTTAACTGTTGTAGTCTGATCAACACAGGAGATCACAATAAAGGTTTAGCCTACCCAGTAAGAAGTTGACAATAACTGGAGACGTGGAATTATAAAATATACTTTTTTTTTAAACAGTCGTAGTAGAGAGATTTATATTACATTCAGTCATGACATGATCTGTTTTATTTTTTTCCCTATGAATTATTGGGAAAGAGCCTTTGCTGGTCTCCTTGTTTCTTGACTTTACCTGTGGACAGCAGCGTAAGGTGTACGCATCCTGAACACGATCACAGAACCTGTGGCTTTCTGGAAGGATGGGGGAAGAAAACAGGCAACACATTACCGGTCTCTCCAGGTCACACAGCACCAAGGAGCCCACTGAAACAAACTTGTCCAGACCTGCAATTTCTGATGGGTGGTGATCTGAGTCCAAGAGGGACCGGAACCGGAAAGCAACTTCAATTTGCCCGCGGTGAGGGCGGACGGCGTGGATGTCTGGAATGGAAGGAGGCAAACGAGTTTGAGCAATTTGGACTTTAGAATGAACCACGGAGGGTGGTGGACCGTCCGTGGTGCTGGCCAAGCCCTCTGAAGTCCTGGGGGCTCTCACCCATTATGCAGAACATCAGATACTTCAACCCGTTTCCTTATCTATTTGATTGTCTCTATTGATGTGGTGCTAACTGTACACAGAGCACACTAGAAACGTCAGCCGAGATTCCAGGCCCACTCTGATTTTTTTTTTAATTTTTTATTTATTTGTTTACTTAATTACATGTGTAAGTACACTGTAGCTGTCTTCAGACACACCAGAAAAGGGTATCAGATCTCATTACAGATGGTTATGAGCCACCATGTGGTTGCTGGGATTGAACTCAGGACCTTTGGTACAGCAGTCAGTGCTCTTAACCACTGAGCCATCTCTCCAGCCCCCAGGCCCACTCTTAAAGAATCTGTACCAATGACAATGGGGAGCATGCACAGTGGCTTAATTTATCTGAGCCAATTTTGGACATTCTCCGCTCTGCCTATCATTAACATGGAGTTGTTACTAACTCCACTCATTAATTATATCTAGATAAGATAAAAAAATACTTATATCATTTTTGCCTCCCCAATTTTCTTACCAGAGCAATCCTAACCTCTGTGTGTGTGTGTCTGTCTTTCTGTCCACCTGTCTGTCTATACATGTGTAAATACATGAATGGGTGCCTGGGTGTATATGAATATATATATATATATATATGGAAGCCAGAGAAAGTGTGGATGTCATTCCTTAGACATTCTTCATCCCCCCCCCCCCTTTATCTTTTACATTTTGAGACAGAGTCTCTCATTGGCCCAAAACTCATCAACTTTGCTAGGCTGGCCCGTGAGCCCCAGGGAGCTGTTTGTCTCTGTCCCCTGAGCTCTGGGTATACAAGCACGCACTGCCAAGTCCGATTTTTAAAAAGTCAGTTCTGGGTTGAACTTAGGTCCTTCTACGTAAAGAAAATCTTCCCCCAAATGATCTCTCCTCAGCCCCTTCCACCGGAACTTCAAGTCTCACAAACTGACTCCTAAACCAATATCCGGCTTAGCGTGCCAGAGCACTCGGTGACCTGGAGCGGGTCACTTAGGTGAGCCTGTGGCAGCTCCAGGTCTACTAGGGGTACCTGGGTCTTCTTGCTCTTCCCTGCTGCCCACGCTCTCCACCTCCGTGCCTAAAAATGTCAACCGACTCTCCCCGGTTGAATGAGTAACCAAAGAGGACCTGCTGACCGGTATCGAAGGCTTTGGTGGTGCCCTTCAGCACCTCGAGGGTCAAGGCAGCCACGATATCCGCTTGCCGGGCAATGGCGCTGGCTCGCTCCACGGCTTCACAGCCCAGGGAAGTGATCATCTGTGTCCCGTTGATGAGCGCCAGGCCCTGTGAGGGAAGGGAGCAGAGTTTCTTTCCTACTGCGCGCACTGTAAGGAGCCCGCAGGCAAGCACATTTTTCTATCTTCTGCTTTTGCGAGAGAGAAACTGGCCCGTCAGCTGAGCCGGGTATCTGTGTGTTTTTGAAAGTGGGAGGTGATCCTGCAAGCTCACAAGCTTGATTAACTTCGTATCTGGAATCATTAGCCCAGATGTAGCCGAAGGGTACCTGCCTACTGTTTCCCCAAAGCAGCCGTGTGGCCCTGAGGTACAGTGTGTGTAACATCTTCAGCCCTCTACGTTGCGTTGTTTACTAACTTCTCACCCTCATAGACAAGGCATCCTAAGAATATCCTGGTCCAAACTTGTGGCTGAGAGCATCTCAAAGGGCCTTAACTAAGCATGTCTCATCAAGCTCTCTAGAAAACTATATTTGAAGTTTAGATACTTAGAGAACCCTCAGGGACTTACAGCCTGACTAATCTTAAAGGCTCGAAGAGAAGCCCTTTCTTCAGTGAGCATCTGTCAGTCAACACATAAACTGTGTTTAGTTTAAGGAATCAATGAGGCTGGTATTAGGGATGAAAACAGTACATATGTAAAGATTCGTTAACACAAACAAGTTTTTCTTGACTTACTTCTTTTGGTTTCAGAACAATTGGTTTCAATCCGTGGGCTTCTAAGACCTGTTGAATGATTAAAACCATGTAAAGTGTTATTACTGGACTTACCAGCTTACTTTTTAACTTCATATGGAGCCCAGTGAAATACTTTTAGTTCCAAGGTTTAATAAGATTAAGCCTATACAAACTTGTTCTAGCTGGGTTCTCAGGGCCAGCATGTACCACTGTTTAGTCTGAAGGCAGACTTAGCAACTTTTAGACTCTTGAACCAAGGACTTGGTTACCTACAGAACAATTTTGCTTTCAAGTTCCTCTCTGTTGGGCCTCAAGCTTTGAGACTCACCCAGATAAACCTAAACTCTGGCCAGGCTGGGCTCAGGGCTGGCTGTCCACAGGCTTCTGAATTCAAAGCACGACCCCCAAATAGTCCTCTGCCCTTATTTCTGCATCTGCTATCACTGGGGACAGGGCTTGGGGGGCAAACTCGTATAAGGAGGAGATTACGGGTCCCCTCAACTAGGTAGAACTAGCATCCCAAGAAGAAAGGGACAGATGTTTGTTCTCTTACATAACAAAAGTAAAGGGTGTTGCTAAATTGAGGTTCTCCTGGTGAAGGAAACGAGGGTGGAGCTAAAGTAGGAGCAAGACAGACAGGTGCCCCTTCACTGTGTCCATTTCTCCAGGTCTGGGTACCTCTCACTGCAGGATGAGGGGCTGGGCTTGCGGGTAGGGAGAGTAGAGGCCCAGAAGCTCGGGTGAGCAGGCCATTAATAGGCTGCATGCTTGAGGGCGCATACAGGAAACAACTAAAAAATAACCACATGTGTGTGGGTGTCCTGGAAAGGATTAGAGGAGCAGAGAGGGCAGATTCCTAGAGGAGTTTTCAGAAGAACAAAAAAGGGAATGAAACACGGGGCCATCTGCTTAGCCCAGAGCACACTCAGCAGCAGGCTAACTCAAGTTTCTGTCATGGAGAACCTGGAGAAGGAAAGGACTGTGGGGATCACTTTTTTTTTTCCTTCTAGCCCTGGCTGTCCTGGAACTTGCTTTATAGACCAGGCTGACCTTGACCTTAGAGACTTGCCTGCCCCCACCTCCTCAGTGCTGGGATTAAAGGCATGAGCCACCACAGTCCAGCTGGGAAACAACCCTCCTGAAGCCACATTATGTCTGGACTTTATCCTATAGGTGAGGGAAATGCTTGCAGGTCAAGCAGAATGCGTTTGGATTTGCTGTTAACCAAGGTCAGGCTGGCTGCCGGATATAGGTTAGGTTGTGGAAACATAACTAAGATGGGTTGCATGGAAGAAGGAAGACCTGGAACCAGGATCCCTAAAGGATGATCTAGTCTCTTCCTCCTCCTTGGTCCTCTGTCTCTTTCCCTTATAGTTAGGGCATCTCTCATTAACTGCTCATACAAGACACTTTAAACGATTCTGTGGGCTGCTCATTTGGGATCTGTCCATGAAGAAAAGTTTTGTATAAAATACACCCTTCATCCAGGAAAACACCATGCTTGCTAGAGGCCACGAAGCGAGCGCTGCCTTTGTGAATGTGAGTTGGAGGAGTGACCTTTGCTGGGCATCCTTCTGGTAGTTCTTTGTATCAGCAACAAAACAAGAACTCAATGAATATTTCTTAAAAAGAAAACTAGTTACATTACTTAGTAGATACGAACTTATGTTATAGATACAATTCTGTATCTATGAATACATTCCTGAAATTAAAACTAGCAATGATACTTTCCCTACTCCATCTACATATCTGGGATGATGGTGGGTGACCGTGGAAGCCAGTAAATATCTTTTCCTAGTCTGACTCCTAGGCTCGAGTTGACTCGTCTGTAACGGGGCTGCTGTAGGGATGAGGAGACAAAACAACCTCACTATGGTTGGAGCTGTTGTGTGAGGCTTACATATTTGGCATCGGCCCAGCCACTCTTTGGGGACCACATCTTTCCTTCTCCAATGAGCCCCAAAGCAAGATGGGAGAGCGGGGCAAGGTCTCCGCTGGCACCAACGGTCCCTTTCTCTGGAACATAGGACAGGCAGGAGGCTGCAAGAGAAGCAGGCGCCAGTTACCTCAAGAGGTCGAACGCCATTTTGGTTATCTTTGTGTTGTCTGTGAAGTCAGCCCTCACTTCCAATAGAGTGTAGAGACGTGTTTTAGCATAAATACCCAAGAATGATAGTATCTCCAGCATGAGTAATGGTTAAGAGAATCAGCTAAACCAGGCAGGAGTGCCATACTCCTTAAACCCCAGCTCTCGGGGAGGCAGAGGCAGGCGGATCTCTGTGAATTCAAGGCCAGCCTGGTCTACAGAGTGACTTCCAGGACAACCAGGACTCTACAGCGGAAACCCTGTTACAAAAACCAACACCTCCTGACCCCCACCAAGAAGCAGCTGAGCTCTTATGAAAGAGAAGAGTGAGGGTGGTGAAGAGGAGAAGAGAGGAGGGAAGGCAGGGAGGGAGAGAGGAGAAAGAGAAAAGGAGGAGGAGAGGAAATGTGTGTGGGGGGCCATATGGGTGAGAGGCAGACATCCGGAGGGAAGGACATGGTGCTCTGGCTGTCATGACTCTACTCCTAGAATTCTAGCACTATCTCAGAAACACAGTTATAAACTAACTGCTGGTTGTCACATTTACAAGACCAAAACGTTAGAAGTCATCAATGCACGGAATTGAGGGGCATTCGGGTGATCAGATTATAAGGAGTCATTAAAAGCTATTGGAGCATGCTTAGAAACGTGTAAATGGTTACTTAAAAACAGACATGGATTGTTCTAGGAATGTGGCCCACCAAAGTATTATTAGCAAAGTTCTTCCAGGGCAATAAATTCATAGGCAAAGCACACGTTCTCTGTCTCTCTCTGTCTGTCTCTCTGTCTCTGTTTCTGTCTCTCTCTCTGTCTCTGTCTCTCTGTCTCTGTCTCTCTGTCTCTGTCTCTCTCTGTCTCTCTGTCTCTGTTTCTGTCTCTCTCTCTGTCTCTGTCTCTGTCTGTCTCTCTCTGTCTGTCTCTGTCTCTCTCTCTGTCTCTGTCTCTCTCTGTCTGTCTCTCTGTCTCTGTCTTTCTCTGTCTCTCTGTCTCTCTGTCTCTCTCTCTCTCTTCCCTGTCTCCAGTCATTCAGTTACATACTATAACTATTTATACACGAGCATGTGCTTCTGTATAGAAGTTCCCCTCAAAAGTTACCCCAACACAGAGGCTTCTGTTTCCTGAAACGAAAGCCCCAATGATGGTGTTCGTATTTCCCCAGCTGTTGCTAAATAACATCAGTTAGACACGTCACCGCCAACCGTGGACCGGCGTCCTGACTATGCCTGACCTGGGAACTTCTCGGAGCATCAGGGTCGCAGAGATGCCTTAAACTCATCTCTCAGAGCAGTGGTTAGCTCAGGTTGGAGCGCTACTGTCTTGGGTTGGAGGCTTGTGGTACAGTGGATCACTGGCAGATCACTATGTACTGTAATGGGATCGCTATGGATCTGTGCAGACCACCCTAGTCTAGCCTGCAGGCTGTGCCCTCCACTGGCTATCATGCCACACATGCCTCCTGTGCCCTCAGTGTAGCAACTCAAACATTAGGTCTTCTCTGGATGACTGTGAGAGACTTCGCTTCCTTTCCCGTTTTCCCCCAAAGAGCCCTGAGATCCCCCATCAACCTGATGTTCTGTCCTCAGCTGTGTGAAGGGACAGCTCCCTGAGCCTTGCGAATCCAGTTTCCCCCTTTAAGGACTGAGTTTAGTTGCATGGTGTCTTATCCCACAGCGGCTCCAAGACTAGGTCGAATATTCACCCTGTCACATCTCTGACCCTACCTTTTGACAGAGTTAGATTTCCGTGCGCTAGTACAACTCGTCCATCATCTGGGGAACATGAAGATTTCATCCCTGATTGCATACGGGCACCACTCAATAGAAAGCTCTTCATAGACCTGAACTTAAAGGCATAATGGCGGGGCACACACTTATCTCAAATGTTAGATCAAGGCTACAAGATGGCCTGCCCCTTATGGGAACAATTAGAGCTCCCAATTCTTGCTACCTGATTGCCAACTGGTTCTTCTTGCCAAACTGGTTTCACACTCATCTTGATTGTTTTCTTTTTCAATCTCAGCATCTAGACATCCAAGTCTGCCTTGTGGTGTGTAGCCAAGTTCTCTGAAAGGTCAGACTAAGGATACGCTGCCTTACCATTAAATACTTCGATCACTTGTTTCAGGGTCTCCAAGGAAATCCCACTGTATCCTTTGGCTAAGACATTGATCCTCAAAGCCAAGAGCATCCGACACCTCTCAGGACTGAGTGGCTTCCCAACACCTGCAAAAGCAGAATTGTCATTTTTCTTCAAGAAAAAAATAAAAAATAAAAACATCCTTCTCCACCTCCTTCCTGCCCCCTGCCCACACCTTTCAGATCTTTTCCCACTTTCGACAGTCTTCCGGGCTTCCTGAAGCTGGGCAGATGGTGCTCCATGTTGCCTGTCTTGCTTCTCAAAGCCCTGTCACTGATAGAACCTCACCTGCCCCCAACAGCTTCAGAATAGTGCAGAGGGGCCTTGGCACAAGCTCCTCCTGTGTGATGGGCCCAGGGCTCATCCTCTCTAGCTCATGTCCCCACGTTAGTCTTCATTTTCTCCCCTAAATGCACCAGTCTCCTTATAGGCTGGGGCACCCTTTCCTATCTCACCCCCCACACCCTTCTACCGGGCGCATTCTGTTTTCTAAGCTGCAGCAGATGATTGGTCTGTTCTGATGCCTTTGCTCGAACTCCTGGGTTCCGAGCTTTCAGCCCTTGGAATGCATTCGGGGCACGCCAGCCGATATGACTGGTAGCACTCAAGTCACGTGATGCCAGTCAATCACATGAGCTAACATGGTTTCGGAGGTACCCAATACAAGGAATAATTTACCTGAAGAATGGGAACGGACTAAGTTGACCTGAAGCTCCCTGGAAGAGAAAGATGAGAACCCTCTGAGACACCCGGGGTGGGCAGGCTCTCTCAGCTGGGAGTATAAAGGAAATGACAGGGAGGACTTTAGAGGAGTTTCTGCCTGCAGGGCAAGGACACAAATAAATCTTGTGCTCCCATGATGAGTTGGGGACAAGTCAACCCAAGCCTCACACTGTCCATCAAGGAACATGAGAAACTTGACTGTCTTCCAGGGCCGTGTGAGAATTTGCTACCCATGGCTTGATCAAAAGCAGAGGTTCTCAACCTGTGGGTCACAACCCCTTTTGGGGGGGTCTCATATATCAGCATGGGTTGGAGGGTTCACCTATCAGGATATTCTGTACTAAGATTTGTAACTGTTATGAACTTGCAATGAAAATAATGCTACAGTTAGGGGGGCATGCAGGGTTAGGGGTGGTGTCACCACAACATGAGGAGCTATATTAAAAGATCAAGCTTCGGGAAGGTTGAGAACCCCCGGTCTGTTGTGAGCGCTCAACAACGTCAGTGTGCTTTAAATGACCTTCATGAGAGCAAAATCTCAAAGCTGGGGCAGTTAAGGTTATGAGCGTCTGCATTGGGGACTTACTGTAGCTTAAGGACTTACTGTAGCTTATTGGCAGGGATCACAGTTCTGGCAAATTTTCCAAAACCCGTGGTGATGCCGTAAACAACTGGAGTGAGAAAAAAAGACATAAACAGACACTCTCATGATTAGATGCCACAGGGGTTTTATTCCTATGTTTGTCCATAGAGGTCACGGTGGGACATCCCGAGGGAGGGAAGGATACCTGTTCTTTCTTTTATGATGCTGTCAATGACTTCCCGGGACTGCTGCACTTTCTTCTCAGCTATTGAAGTGAGCTAGGAGAGCATTGGTCAGGGGTGAGCAGGTGAAAGCCTTCCATGTCTAGTGGGAATGGGAGGGCGCTCTCCTTCCCGCCCTACCCCACATACCTTTATCTTGTAATGTCCCTTGCCCAGGTTGACCAGATCCTCCGTGCTCAGACTGTCCCCATCCAAGGCAATGTACTGCACGAGGTGGTGATGTTTCGGTAAAAATAAAAAAAGGGGGCGGAACCAGTTCCTGAGTGCACCCTGATGGTCCCGCTCTTTTGCTAGTTCTGGCTCTGGTGGGCCACTGGAACTAGCGCTAATTTATCTCAGATTAGTAACTCTCCCGGCGGCTCTCTGCTAGCCTCGAACTTTGTTTTTTTTTTTTGTTTTTTTGTTTTTTCCGGAGCTGGGGACCGAACCCAGGGCCTTGCGCTTGCTAGGCAAGCGCTCTACCGCTGAGCTAAATCTCCAAACCCCCCCCTTTTTTTTTTAATTCGACTGATAGGTAGGTTGATGTCAAGGTGATACATGATTGGACAGTAGAGAGTGGGGCGGGGACAAAGTTTTTGTAAGGCAGGAGAGAGGAGGAAGGAGGGAGATCAGATTTAGGTGAAGTAGATCGATTTTATCTTCTCTAGGTGGGCAGTTTATATCTTTATTGTGTGAATTGTGGATTGAGAATTTAACATATAAATCTAATTTGGAGCGTGAGGATCAGGTTCTGTTGCCCTCAAGGAGTGAGAACATACAGGGCCCGCAGAATGAGTTGTGTGTGTGTGTGTGTGTGTGTGTGTGTGTGTGTGTGTGTGTGTGTGTGTGAACGCACACACTACATATAGTAACTACCACCTAGGGGACTGTGTGAAGAGGGCAGCTAAAAAGGAGACAGCCCGGAGGGGGCAGCTCTGCGTGGCAGAGTAGCAGCCAGAGCGAGCGGATCCGGCAAGTAGGAACTGATAGAAAACGTTTCCTTTTTAATTTTTACCACAAAAGTAAAAAGGGTGGGAGGGTCTTTTAAGGAGTAGCCTTGGATACGGCCTGGCCCCAAAGATATTTTACTATCTTTCTGAGGCATTGGTGTGCTAATTAAGAACAGAGCCGGCTAACAGGAACACTGGACAAGAAAAATCAGAAAAGCAGAGGCCAGGCTCCGGGCAATACCACTCTGAGCTGGATGAAACCTGTCTTTAGTGTAGTGTTCACTCAGTTATACCGTCCTCCTCCTCCTTAATGAGGAAGGGTGCGGTAGGTGGGTGGGGCGTACACTAGCTAAGACAAGGTTTCATTTTCCCCACAGAAAAGAAAAATAGCTTGCAGCTTACCTTTTCAGGCTCCCGGTATTTGCTGTAACTAAAGCCAGGTGAAGGAACATGCTAGCGGTGAGGAAAAGCCCCAGTCCTGCCGTGTCAGGACCAGCCCCGCCCCACCCCTTACCCCCGCCTCCCAGCGCTGACCAAAGAGGATGCAGAAAGGATACAGGAAAACGCCTTCTGGCTGTGATGGAATGAAGTCAGGAGACATTACATCGCCTTCAATCACTGAAACAAGAAGGGGAGAGGGGGGCCTTGTAGGTCACAGGGTATCACATTAGGACAGGTGTCAGACCCAGGAAAGGCCCCCTCCATACACTGAGCTTGCGTTTTACAGCAACGGCTGCTGGACCTTATCTTCCTACGCTTCCCCACGGTCTTAGCGTCTTCGCTCAGGAAAGCAAAAGAGCAGAAAGGTAGCCGTGGGATGTGAGTGGAAGATTGGTTCTAGCTGGCTTCCATTTCCACTCTGGCGATCCCTTACAGAAGGATTCTGTAATTGCAAGGGACTCTAATCTGCAGCTTTGGGTTTAAGTCCTGGCTGACTTTGTGACCTGCCTCTCTCCATCTATTGCAGGCCTGGGGGGGGGGCGGTGGGGGGAGGGGGGGGATAAAGCTTGAGGCTCTCACAGGGCAAGTACTCAAGCCTGTTTTTCTCATCGTGTTCCCTCACACGAGAGTGACTTCCTCTAGGACAGGCCAAGGCAGTTCACTCTGTTCTCCTGAGGTCCACTCACCCACTTCTACGAACTCATTGTCCTCCAGGGCCACCTCCAGCAGGTCCTCATTGTCCAACAGACCCAGGCCCTTGCACCGGCGCACAAGGAATCGCACTTCATCCACCGAGGTGAATCCCCCGTTGTCCGGCTTGTTCTTCATGTAGCGCCGCACGGCCTCGCGGCCCAGCCAGCCAACACTGAGCTTCCCGTCCTGGCAGGGTACCGCCAGCCATTCCCCACGCACGTGCACCGTGTACCTAGGCATGGCTCACCTACTACAGCCCTTCTTAGCTACAGGCTGCTGGAACCAAAGGGCTGTCTCCTTTCCTACAGTCCTGGATGGGGAGAGCCTTTATCCTTTAGCAGGGAGGGGAGTGCCTGCTGGGGTGTGGTTGGCAGGGAGACTGAGAATGGACTTTCAAAACACACCCCTTCCCTTGCCTTCAGCCATCCACACTTTGAACAAATATTGATTGCGGGCTCTGGTGTTCCGTTGGCCTTTCTGGAAGCTGAACCAGGGGCAGGACAGAGGGATGTAGGTAGCTGACCCCACTTTCAATGTAGCTTTATGGGCAGCAAGACCAAGGGTCTGGAAGTCCGAGGTCCTGCTCGCACTTCTTCTCCTGATCAGGGTTCCTAGTTCTCTCTCTCCCGTTCTGAGTCCGCCTTGAAAGCTGCTTACAAACACACCGTGTTCCCCTCTTTAGGGAATTACTCAACTGGTCAAACGCATAGCCTCGGTCAATTGTGACACCCGGAGTGACACCCGGAGTGTAGCAATCCTAATTCATTTATTTATTCCACAAACATGCGTTGAGTAACGCCTCCCTGCCACTGCCTTGGGCTCCTGAGGCCATTGCTCCACAAAAGAAAGCAGAGACGGATTTTCACAACGAAAAGTTGTGTCTTAGACATATGAATCACTGTAGCTTGGAGGCCCTCAGCTTACTGCCCTGGGGTGAGTGAATGTTCTTCCTGTTTCTAATCCAAAGGCCAATTCTTTAAGGCTGTGATCTATGGCATGTACCTGGTATAAGTCCTGGCTCTGTGATTCGCAGTCATTTGACACCTCTGGGATTTAGCTTTACTTATCTGTAAAATGGGCATCCCAATGGGTGGCTGGGAAGACAAAGTCCATTGGTGCGTGTCAACCCTGAGGTCGGGGCCTGCTAGATAGATGGGAAGGTTAGAGAAGTGTTTGAGATGACTGTCACCAGGACTTGGACTTTAACTCCCCACAGGCCCTCAGGGGTGTGTGTGTGTGTGTGTGTGTGTGTGTGTGTGTGTGTGTGTGTGTGTGTGTGTGTTTGTGTTCCTTATCTTTGCCCTTGGATATCCCTAATTCCACTAGGCTTCTTCCCAGCCCATAACAGCTTCCCCCGTGCCCCTTCCCCACCTAATTCTTCCCCCACCTGAGTTAAGGACCACTGATAGCACAAAAAGGAATTCAAAGGGGTTGGGGATTTAGCTCAGTGGTAGAGCGCTTGCCTAGGAAGCGCAAGGCCCTGGGTTCGGTCCCCAGCTCCGAAAAAAAGAACCAAAAAAAAAAAAAAGAAAGGAATTCAAAGAAATGCGTGCGCTTTAGTAGTATGTCAGCTCTGAGAAATTTGATTATTCCAACAGAAACCCTGGCCTGCTTCTACTTCATTAGCACATGCTCTGTAGACACCCATATCCACATCCAAGTGTCTCACCATCGGAGTCTACTGAAATGTAGCCATCAGACACACACACCCCGACTGTGCCCTGCAACTTGGCAACCTCTCAATTTGATAGAGACAGACGTTATCTTCCGTTCAGTATTTCACCTCCAGGACATGGCCTTACTTAGCTCATCTCTGCCCATGAGCCCGACCTCTGGTTAATCCTTCTTCTCCTCCTGAACCCCGCCACCTAGAAAGCTATCCTAGTTGCCCATGCGGTTACACTTAAACAGCTTCAAGGTCCTCGGGAAGCCGGAATCTATGTCTGTATTTGGGGTGAAACCCATTTTCCCGAGTCCTTATGCTGGACTGTCACCTGCTTACCCGAGCAGACTGATGTAACAAGTCCTGTGATCTCGGGGACGATGGCACCTCCCTTTGACTCATGCCTCCCTGTCTTCCTTCTCCTCACCTTGCAGCTAATTCCCAGACACAGGCCTCATCTTTTACATCTGTGGGAAAACTGTGGCCCTTAGATACGAATCACCTTCATTCTGCTCTCCACTCACTCATTCATTCATTCACTCACTCATTCATTCATTCACCAAGTCCTTTCTGAACACCTGTGAAGTGTCAAGCTCTGTGCCAGGCGCCTCAGACTGAATGAGATCCACTCATACTCGGGCACACTCATGGGCTTGACGTCTGGAGGTGAACAACCTCATCAAGGCTGAGACGCCCCACTACCCCTCAGGTTGAAAGGTCACCCAAACTGCTGGGTGCTCTCGCTGACATCCCAAGCAGGTCCAGATTTTGAGTGATTCCAAGATGATGTCAGCACCCGGCCATCTGTCCCTCCCAGCCATGTGAAAGTTCTACACACAGACCTCCAAATGTCATGTGGTGTGGCCGACTTCTCATTCCTTCTCCTCATACTCTCCTGTCTCCCTTGCTTGTCAGATAACCCCTGAGCTGTTGTCTCTGTTCACCCTTTGTGTAACCCATCTTTAGTCTGGGTTGGGTGGATTCTTCTCGAGGCTATGTTAGCATAACTATTTTTTTCATCATTTATAAACTTCTGCTCTTTTAGTTCCTTGCGTGATCACGTGCACTTGATCTGACATAGAGCCAACTCGGTACACACTTATTAGCTCAATCTGAGCTGGTGGGTATGGTATGTCTTTGGTCCTAGGTAAACCGTGTGTCTCTGGCGCCCTCTGCCCCTTCCAGGGAAGAAATACAAGTGAGAGAGAGAGAGAGAGAGAGAGAGAGAGAGAGAGAGAGAGAGAGAGAGCGCTGAGGGCAGGGAAACGGGATTGTGCTGCAGTATAGCAAAGTCCACCAAAGAACTCAACTGTAAGGCAGAGTGGGAGCAAAGCGGTCCCAGGATTCAAGGACTGGACAGGAACCATCTTTGGGGTGTTCTTAATCTTTACCTTTTTAGGGGGTACCCAGTGATCACACATGCCCACGTTTATACTCCAAGACAACACTCTCCTTGGCTAGAGTTTATTTGACCAGTTGGTGGGCTCAACTGAAGAATTTGGAACTGTGATGGTCCTTCCATGTGTAACCCAGGGTGAGCCGGATTCGGAGTACACAGCAAAGGTAAGAGAAACACACAAGACGGACGCGCCGATGGCTCTGTGTTGCCAATTCTCTGTGACTCTTGAAGAATATCCCTCTGCTCTCACTGACTAGGGTTCTGTATCTGGCCATGGAAGAATCATAACCAATGCTTCCGAGGTGTGGAAATACCCCGAGCACTGCAGGATGCTCTGTTAGGCCTGTCTTTTATTTGGTTCACATTCAATCATTTTCGATGAGTCTCCATATGCCATGTGCTCTGGGGAGGTGATGAAGCAGGCTGAGTGGAGTGAAGGAATACTGGGATGTTCACCTGACCGGTGAGGAACAGGAGACTGGCATTAAGTCCATTGGAGCAGCAGGATGGACCCAGGACTGAGGAGCTGTGGTTTGAATATGCTCGGGCCAGGGAGTGGCACTATTAGATGTGACCCAGTCAGAGTAGGTGTGGCCTTGTTGGAGTAGGTGTGTCAATGTGGGTGTGGGCTTTAAGACCCTCATGCTAGCTGCCTGGAAGCCAGTATTCTGCTAGCAGCCTTCAGAAGAAGATGTAGAACTCTCAGCTCCTCCTGCACCATGCCCGCCTGGATGCTGCCATGTTCCCGCCTTGATGATAATGGACTGAACCTCTGAACCTGGAAGCCAGCCCCCAGTGAAATGTTGTCCTTATAAGAGTTGCTTTGGTCATGGTGTCTGTTCACAGCAGTAAAGCCCTAAGCCAGGAGCCCTCCTACTAGGGCTTACACAGTTCAGAAGGAGAATCCATCCGATCACAACCAAGCTGGTGATAAGCAAGTCCGTGTTCATGTTTAAGTTGTTTAAAGAAGGAAAACTCTGGGCTCAGAAAATAAGGCAGCTGATTAAGTGTTTTCCTTGCAAGGACTTAAGTTTGATCCCAGAACCCACATTTAAAAAACCAGGAGTGTAGCATGCTTATAATCTAGAGCTGCTGAGGTAAAAAATACATGGGTCTCTGGGGCTTACTGGCCAGCTAGCCTAGCCTACTTGTCCAGTTACCAGTGAGACCCAATATGGCCAGTGCCCGAGGAGCTGTCCTGTGGCATCTGTGCACACATGTATAGCTGCACACGGGCTCATGCACTCACATGTACACATAGAAGAAGTAAAATAAGAACAAAACACAGACCATGCTGAAACTTCTGTCTGCAGGCAAACACAAATGTAAAAATGGCCAGTATGGCAACATAACAGCAATAAAGTATTAGGTGAGTAATGTATTCAAATATTTTGTAATTGCACCCAAAAAACCCTTATGATAAAAATGTGAAACTTACCTAATAATCCTAGCCTATGAACAGCTGAGAAGAGGATGGCGAGTTCACAGCCAGCCTGGTCTATGTAGTGAGACCTTGCCTCTGAATAAATATTAAAATTTATAAATCAAGAGTAAAGCTCAGTAAAGTTCACAAAGAATATATCACATTATTTTCTCTGTGAAAGTTATAGGATGTGATCTCTTTTAAAGTTTTTTTTTTAAGATTTATTCATTTATTATATATAAGTACACTGTAGTTGTCTTCAGACACACCAGAAGAGGGCATCGGATCTCATTACAGATGGCTGTGAGCCACCATGTGGTTGCTGGGAATTGAACTCAGGACCTCTGGAAGAGCAGTCAGTGCTCTTAACCACTGAGCCTTCTCTCCAGCCCTCTTTTAAACTTTCTATTTATTCTTTATGGGTTTCACATCATGCATCCAGTCCTGTTCATTTCCCTGTCTCCCTCCCACCTTCGTCCTTGCAAACTCCTTCCCAAAATCTCTCTCTCTCTCTCTCTCTCTCTCTCTCTCTCTCTCTCTCTCTCTCTCTCTCTCTCACACACACACACACACACACACACACACACACACACACACACACACACGCAAACAAAAAAAAATAAACAAAGAAAACATCCCATCATGGAAGCTGTAATATGTCACAATGTGTCCCATGTATTGGTCACACCTCTCCACTTGCGAATGTTCCTTGTGATGGGTCATTGGTTTAGTTCAAGAGCTTTGGCTTCTGTGACATCAATACTGGATCCTCCTCAGGACTCTTCCTGGATAGCCTGGTGTTGCCCTGTGCCATGAGATCCTGCAGCCTTGGAATAGCAGGACTCACCCTCTCAGGCATCCCAACCATTGGCAATCATACAGATTTTTGGGTGGGACAACCTCAGAGCCTTGGATCTGGGCCTAGATGGCTGCCGAGCTGGTCAGCCCACCAGCTCTCCCGTATCGCACCACCAGGGTGAGCTCTTCTGCACTGCTCCAGTGAGGCCACCCAGTGCTGCCATCTACTGGAGGCAGGGAGGCTCACCTGTGCCAGTGATGGATCAGGACTAACATTCCCGCTCCCATGACCCCAGGGACAGCTTTCTTGGCTGCTGCAGGTGGTGAAGAGAAAGGCATCAACCCCCCAGCCCATGCCGCCTCATGCCAGACAAGTGGCAGGGCCAGGTCCCCTGTGCTCTCAACCTTGGGGCCTGCTCACCTGTACCTCCTCAATCATGCCAGCCATACTCTGCTGCCCAGGTGGGGTGCAGGGCCTGCTCTTGTGAGTGCTGTAGCCAGCAAGGGGCAGGTCCAGCTCACCCATTCTCATGATCCCAGGGTCAGGTGGTGAGGGCCAAGGGGGCAGAGGACATCCCCCCATTGCTCCTTCCCTGCCTAGGCCAGCTCTGCCACGCTCCTGCCCTCCAGGGTGGCTCACTCGTGCTCCCACCACCACCATCAGCTTGATTGTGTGGCCTAGGCTGGGTGCAGGGTCTGCTCTCCTGTGCTGCAGCCTGTGTGGGACTGGGCCAGCTCTCCACTCTCACACCCTTGGGGTTAGCTCACCCACACCTCCACCATCAGGGCCAGCTCCACTGTATTGCCCAGGCTAGGTGCAGGGCCTGCTCTCCCAGAGCTCTGCAGCCAGTGAGGGGCAGGGCTAGTTCACTCGCCTGCTCTCATGACCCCAGGGACAGTTATCCTGACCACCACAGGAGGTGAGGGAGGATGGGGGAGGGCATCACCCTTGCACCCATGACATCTCATGGCAGACGAGTATACCACATTATTTTTTAAGAGGCAGAGAATGTTAGTAAAATCATGAGGAAATAATTAAAAAGTAAAATAAATAAAACCCACGAATGACGCTTTAAAATACAACGAGAGCTAAAATTTTGTATTTCTTAATAGGTTCGATTTTTTTCTTAAAAAAAGGAATTTTCTGAAATCAGCAACACTCAGTTCCTTAATCCACTTTCAGATCTTTCCCCACCAGCATGGCGGTCACGGGATGCATACTGGCTTTATGTTCCTGGTAGGTGCGGACAGCTTGATCGTGGGATTTGTCGAAGGCAGCAAGGTCCCTGCAGAGAAAAGGGGGAAGGAGAGAGGCGTCAGGAAGAGGGATGGAAGGAGGGACAGAAATATCACGTCAAAGCATATGTTAATCAATCATTTAAGAGTATAAACATTCTCAATTACAAAAAGCATTTCTGAAAGCTTCATACAGTGAGAACAAAAACAGCAACTGTAGTGAACCAATGTGCACAAGTACACGGGGTAAGTATATAAAATGTAGGATTAGTGATTCTTAGCATGGCTGTTATGTTTAGGATATAAGACATATAAACAGAACATTCATTTTTCCCATAAAAGATATGTTCTTAAGTTTTATTTCTTTAGGTTGTGTGTGTGTGTGTGTGTGTGTGTGTGTGTGTGTGTGTGTGTGTGTGTGTGTGTGTGTATAGGAGAGACAGAGACAGAGACAGAGAGACAGAGAGAGAGAGAGACAGAGACAGAGACAGAGACAGAGAGACAGGAAGAGAGAGAGACAGACAGACAGAGACAGAGACAGAGAGACAGGAAGAGAGACAGAGACAGAGAGAGACAGAGAGAGAGACAGAAAGAGAGAGAGACAGAGACAGAGAGAGACAGAGACAGAGACAGAGCACCATAACACAGTTGTGGTGAAAGCCTGTGCATGTTGTTTCTCTCCCACTATGTGAGTCCCAGGAATTGAACTCAGGACATCAGGTTTGGCCATAGACGCCTTGTCTGCTGAGCTATTTGCCAACCCCAAAGGGTATATATTCTTATTTGAAGTATACATCACTCAATTTGAAGGTAGATGGGTTTTAATTCTGGAAAGCTTGTGAAATTTGCTTTAAAATACCTTCATAAAAACAAGTTTTGTGGCCATTTTAAGAAACCAGGCCAACGGTTTGCACCAACAGCATTTCGCTCTATTTAGGAAGTGAGTAGTAAGATGGCCAGACTAATCATGAAATCTGATGCCGTGACTGTAATTTTTTAAGACCGTGGGGCAAATACCTAATCAGAGAACTTAATGGGGACGCTCTTAAATTCCATCTTCTCACTTAAACTCCCCCATTTTCTTACTTCTCCCCCATTTTCCCAGCATTCCCCTAGTGCACGTCAATCGACACTGGACTGGTGCAGATTTCTCTTCTTAGTTTTAGATTCTCCCTCTGCCCCCTCACCCACTTGTCAAGTTTTCTGCTTTCGAAAATCTCTCTGCGCACCTAAGGCTGTCTTGAGTTTGTCTCCCTTTCATCTCGCCTCGCCCTACGGTAGCTAATCACACACTGTGCTCCCGAAGCAGCTAGTGTTGTTTTAAAATGCGAATGGTCACAAGTATTAATCTTTACTCATGATAAGCGACTCGGATGCACTCAGAACTATGCTAGAGACGGCATGTTACGGGGTTGTTTTTCCCGCCGGGCCGACCGGGTACTGAACCTACGGCCTCCGCATGCTGAGGGCTCTGCTACGAAAGCTACAGCCGCGGCCCCTTTGGAAGCAGTCACAAGAATGGTCTCCGGGTTCTGCTCCCCGTCCCTCCCGTCCGCACAGCCCGACTTGGCCTTACTTGAACAGAGGTCGTGTAAATTTCATCCTTCCTTGTTCAGTTGCCATCTTTAGGGCCAAAGGAATTGCTTCTTCCCACTTCGATTGAATGCAGAGCCGTAACCATCTGAAAGAGGGGTTTAGAGGGGTGGGCGGGAAGGTGAGGACGGCGGGAAAACCAGCGGTTCTCCGGAACATTCATGCCGCGGAGACGAACAACCCCATCGTGGCCACGCTGAACGCCTTCACTCCACCAACTCTCATCTGCCCACACACTAACAACTGGAGAAGGGAAGGAGGAGGAGCTGGGTCTTGGGAAGGGCCCTAAGTGTTGGGTTTGGACGGAGGAAGTGCTTGTGTGCATAACAGAAGTACCTTTGACTTAAACCTAACGCTACGAATCTGAATTCAGGGTGGCTGACGTAGCACAGAATCAAAGATGTCTACCCGGGCCCACTCGGAGTTGATTTGACCACTGGGGAAAGGAAGGCTGTTTGCCATTAAAACTCTTCATTCTAATTTGTTTGCTTTTTTTTTTTAAAGTTGGGGGAAACTGAGAACCAAGTCTAGCAAATAAAAAAGATTAGTATCACCATGTGACAGACATCTTGGCTATCCCTTCCATTCCACTGTGGCTATCTATGTGGATAACACTCGACAGGGGTTCTCAGGACTCGTGGGCTCCCGCACTGTGCTTCCCCGTTCTCGTCTGTTTAAGTTACCACTCCGCTTTCTTCCACAGAGACAAGTTAAAATGATGTACCTGAATCGTATTTCAGAATTGTTAATGGCATTGAAGTTGTACACCTCTTGCATTCGCTTTATGTGCCCCAAGGGAAGAGGTGCCTAAGAGCAAAATGAAGAAGTATGAGGGATCATTTCAACAGGATTCCCTGGAAGAAAGGAGCTGGAGAGAAAGTCTTAGCCAGATTAAAGCCCTACGTACCTCAGAATACGGAAATCTGCTGGACGGGGGTAAAGGAAACGGATTCGAGCTGAAGCGAATGCCTAACTAGTCCCTGAGGAGGATGCTCTGGGGGAGCGGGGATGAGCTATTGTGGGGAAATTAGAGAAGTGAAGGGCGATCGTGCTCTCCTCAGCCTAGACTGTCCCAGCATCCTTTGGGTCCTTCCCCATGTCTTACACAACTCAAACTTAGCCCACTCTTTAGATAAGTCACACTTCCTTACACTTTCATTCCCAGTGCCTTTCCTGATTGGCTTTATCTGGGTCTATTTCTTCTGACATCGATTTTAGATTACATCCTCTGGAAATGGCAGCCCTTTACATCACGGTCCCCTTTGGGAGGAGGAATATGGACTCTGTCCTTGGTGGGGTGAGGGGGCATTTACCACATAAATATAAACACCTGATACAATTTCAGGGGATGCCTGATCTCACTGCACTCATGTTAACCCACACTAGGAGGGGGAATCAGTTCGGAAGAAGGAAAGGAGACGGGTTCCATTGGGACAGACAGAACTTAAGACGCCTACGGAGGACAGGCTGAGGTCCCTGGAGAGGTGCTCCCCTCCTACCCTCCCACTGTGGCCTCCTTACCTGACAGGGCTGCCTATGAGCCAGCTGCCTTCATTCTAACTGCTAGGCCTGTTCCAAGTTAGTGTATTAGCTCCCACATGGACATACTTCAATTCCAAATCCACCCTGCAGGCCAGTAATGAGGGCTCCCTCCTCAATCTCCTGACCCGCCCTGTTTTGCCACACTCCCCTGCCCCCATGTCATCCTATTTGGCTTCCCCTTTTCTTCTCCATCCGAGGTCACACCAGCAGCACCACTGGAAGCTATCAAGCTGATGACTGGTGCACTAAAACAAAATTCTCTCTTACTATGTGACTATGTGACTAATCATAACTCAATAAATGCCCTTTCAAAAGAATGAAGGAGTGGACTATGTAATTTCTTTCCCACAACTTTCCTCATTAGTGTTTTTTATTCCTGCACTGGGGTCAGCGCACACACGGCGCCTCTGGGTCCACATCACTCTCCAGGGCTGGGAGCTGGGGCTCACCTTCTGAAGCACCTGTGCCAGGAACTCATTCAGCTGATGGGACGAGAGGTCCTTCAGGTCCTCGATGCTGAATGAATTTAAATCTTCCTCTTTGGCCTGAAATAGACATTACCGGGTTATTTCTGCTCAGGTGCCGTTTCGTAATATTGTTAGTCTGACACACAGGTAAAAAATTGAGGAAAACAAATGAATTTGCGGTTGAGCTTGCGTAATCCCAACGTTAAGTTACTACCACCTAAGAGGCGGGTGATTCCTACGACCTGTGTTACTTAAGGAAAGGTACTCGATTCCTAGTAAGAATGCAGGGACTGTCGACTTTCTTTGCTTTTCTGACACCGAACCGTCAGAAGCGATTTCCAAAGCAAAGAAATGCTACGTTAAAGCACGCCAGTTCATTTATAAACTGACTCAATGCAGAAGAGACAGTTTGTACATGAAATGGGAGGGGTGCTCTGCTTCTTGCATGTGTAGTACTCCTCAGAGGCTGCCTTCTATGTGCATATTCCTTTTTATTCACACATGTGCATGTGTGTTGTATGTGTGTGTGTGTGTGTGTGTACATGCACACCCTGACTTTGAACCTGTGTGCGCAGCACATGGAGGCCAGAGGTTGGCCCTGAGATCACCCTCGCTCTCTTACTCTCTTGCTCTCCACTTTTCCAGTGTGTTTTCTCACTGAACTTGCAGTTCCCAATTCAGAAGTCAAGGTAACCAGCTTATCCCTGGGGTCCCCATCTCTGCCTACCTAACGCCGAGGTTACAGGAGCAGGCCACCATGCCTGCCTGCCACACACACACACACACACACACAAACACACAAACACACACACACACATACACACACACACACACACACACACACACACACACACACACACACACACACACATACACACACACACACACACACACACATACACACACACACACACACATACACACACACACACACACACACACACACACACACATACACACACACACACATACACATACACACACACATACACACACACATACACACACACACACACACACACACACACATACACACACACACACACACACACACACACACACACACACACACACACACACACACACACACACACACACACACACATACACACACATTACACACACCCTTTAATATCTGGGAGGAACAACCAAGACAACAGCTAAGGAGAGCACGCTCATGGTAGACGTCCTCACTAACTCCACCTGTTCCTTCTGATGGCTGAAGCGTTTATAACCATCTGCCTTTCGCCACTGGGCCCAGAGCGGACATCAGCAGCAGCTTCTCCAGCACCAGGCGAGCTGCATGCATTTTTCAAATTTAATAAGAGGGCTCCAGGAGACTCCTGTTACAGATCCTGTTTACCACAGACGGCTCTCGTTCTCTCTCGCTGGCACATCTGTGAGCTCAGAAAGATGGGGCTAAAACATGGAGGCTCACTTGCCAAGGTTTCTCTCTCCTCGGATGCAAATGATTAAGCCTTTGGCGATGTTAAAGGAAGTCCATTAAACTACTCCTCCAGTAGAATCTAACACCACTCCAGGTAAAAATATCCACAGCCAAGGATACATGTGTATACAACCAATTCTCTGAAAGGCAGCTACTACTTCTGAGACTTCAGTCCTAAAACCTCCCTTACAGAATTGGACGTCAGAGAGCCTCGAACAAACCAAACACCAAACACTCGATGTTGGATCTAAACTCAAATTCTACTTGCTATGGCTTGAGTCTCCAAAAAGCTTACAGTTTACAGTGTTTTAAATGAGACCTCATTCCTTCCTCTTTCCCTCCCCTCCTCCTTCCTTCCCTTCCTGTCCTTCCTTTTTGACAGGGTTTCCTGATGTAGCTGGCCCTGAATTCACAACCCTCCGGCCACAGGTGTGTCATGGGGCTGGGCTGAGTTAGGGAATTGCCCACTGGTTCTTGCTTCTATTTCCTGCCTAATCGCTCTTCCTTTGCTCTCCTCTTTATCTCGTATGTGTTTTCTCCCAGGGCCTGAAATGCTCTATGTGCCCTGGGTTTGGTCGCCAGTACCCCCACCCCAGTAAAACAATCGCCCAACATAAAAGGGATGTGTGTCTAAATCTAATTTCCTTTGTTGAACCACCCCAAGCTTCTTTCATTACCCCAAAGGCGAGTCCATCTCTGTTTCATGCATACTGGGAAGCTCAACATTCTGTATGTGGAAGGTTGCCAAGAAATGCTGACCACGTAAACTTTAAAGATAAATTTCAGAGAGCAACATCAACCTTTGTTGCAATCGTCAAGGTAAAGCAACTGTTAGGTTCTCTCTTATTTTCTATTCCGGACCCATTCAGGGCAGGTGCTCAGTCTGGTTTCCCTGGGTCTGTGTTTCAGCACATGTATGTGGAAACCCCTCTTTAGGAGGCTTTATAGAAATGAACAGGACCGGCAGACAGAAAACCGTCAGGTCCTCTCGTTCCACAGTTGGCCTTAAACATTCACCCAGCATCACTCAGATTCATCTACAGGCATCTGAAGCACATCCTGTGAGTGATGGGGGAGGAGTGAAGACAGGGTCGCCCCAGGGAAAGGATTTACAAACATCTGCTCACAGTCGCAACCGCCCTCACAAACAGGACGCATGTGTTTATGGGGAGCCGGAACCCTTCCATCGCTACTTACAGTGACCCATCTTTGACTTAAGGCGATGCAGGCATTCGTGAGAGTCACGTCGTAACTGCGGAAATGAAAGATATTCGAGGTTACATTGTATAAACATATCCTGCACAGATGCACTCTTATGCTACAGAATATGCTTAAAGTTTTAATGTCTTTAAAGATAAAGAGCTCCTGAGTGTTAGAAATAGGAAGCCTATTTGACTCATCTAAGAAGCAAATCCAGACGGGTACCACACGGGGTGGCACACCAGTAAAGCTCTGACCGCCCTTCACAGGGAACACAGCATCCCAGCACAACTGTCACCCCCAGAGGAGGTCTCAGGAGGGGTCAGGGCCAGCGAGGCGTGCTCAGTTCCAGGCACCCTCGACAGCTCCAAGAACATCACGTCCCCATTCTCGGGGATTTTACTTTGGGTTGCTCCAAACTTCTCATCACCTAGCAAGTCTACAAGCAGGCTAGGTAACAGGCGCTGTTCCAGACCACAGACTGGAGAATCTGAAGTCACCGTGTGACAGCCTCATTCATTTCTTTACGGGAGGTGGGATTAACCATTGAGCAAAAGGAGCTGTGTCACTATGTGTGCTCCTAGCCCGAATGTGTGGTGTAAACCAAATTCTTGCAATTCTGCCCTTCTGTCTAGACCTCAAGCCTATTAGCTGTGACAAGCTCATCAGCGACCAGAGGCCCACCTACTGCTGGTAGGGATCTAATAATTTTCTATTATTCTTCTGTTCTTTTTCCCGTTCACAAGTCCCTTCGAGACAGGTTCAGCAGTAAATAACAGTAACTCATGCACTGGGACCCTGGCAGTAAGCACGCCCTAAGTCCTCTTGTGTTCGAATCTGAAGCGTCCTCCAAAGCCCGGCGTGTTGAGGGGCTCTGTCTTCGGCTGGAGAGCTGTTTAGGAGTGACTGGATCATAACGATAATAACTTCATCCACAAATGAATGGACTGTTAGGAGGGGAGGCCTAACTGGAAGCGGGTCTCTGTCTGCCTATCTGTCTGTCTGCCCCTGCACCACCTTCTCTGTGTTCTACTTCATTGCAGGCTCAGAGAAATGTGACCACAGACAGAAACAGAGCCAAACCAGGTCTCCTCAAATCACGCTGGGGATTTTGTCCAGCGAGGGCAGCAGCTGAGTAACACCAGGCCCAGGCAGCCACTTTATGCCTACACAGCAGCTGGGCTGCCCAGCACTGAGCTCTTACACACGAGACAGTGGGAAAGGTTTGGTTGGTGTCTTTCTTAGGGTTCTGAAACTTCCTTCTCAGTACGGTTGAACGGACTAAGTGTGCTAAGTTAGCTCAGGGAGAGGAAGTGAGTCCTATCCACAAAAAGTCCCTAGGAAAAGTAATGTGCAAACCGGACTTGAGCCTTGCGCTCACGTGGGTGCAGTGACGCAAAGGAGAAGTGCTCAGTCGCACAAGGAGAGGAAAAGCTGCACCAAGAAACTCTCAGACGCAAGGTCTGACCTGGGCAGAGAGGTTAAGAGGTGCCTCCATGAGGAAGTGGTACCCAAGCTGAGGTTGGAATTATCCATGGAGAAGGAAGTGTGTGTCTGGGTACTAGGCTTGAATGAGGGCGGAGAGTGAGGGACCCTGGGCTACCAGGCTGACTGAAGCAAGGGGGCGGGATGTCAGGAGCTATATGGTCCTCATGAGAGGAAGGATTTGGCTTCAGTTCCAGACCAGACGAGCACTAGAGAGGATGGCTAACAAGACGACAGACTGTCACAGTTGTAGGTGTTTGTTATTGCTTGTCTGTCTGTCTATGTCTCTATTACCTATCTATCCATCCATCCATCCATGCATCTATCTACCCATCTAATATCCATCCATCCATCCATCCATCCATCCATCCATCCATCCATCCATCTATCATCTATTTTTGAGACAAGGCCTCTTTATGATGTAGCCTTGGCTGTCCTGGAACCCATCATGTAGACCAAGCTGGCCTCCAACTCACAGATATCTGCTTGCCTCTGCCTCCTGAGTCATACTGTACTTTTAACTGTTCACTTCGGCTCTCCATACAGACTGGTATAGAAGGAGACCAGAAAGCATCCAGGTGCACAGTTCAGAGGCCACGGCAGTCTTCCTGTGTGCTAAGGTGACAGTGAGCATGGGGGGAGGGGGTACGGGGGGCAGGAAAAGGAGAGGAGACATTTGAATGCACACAAACGTGGAGAAGCCTGTAGGGAGGTGGGAGTTAGCACATCTTTTCTGAGCGCTCCCTTCTCAGCCTGGGCTCTCGAGAGGCGTGTCAAACACGCATGACCGTGACATTCTTATTTCTACCTCGACTTGTGATGCTCACCCTGCACCTCTATTAAACTGGGCTGTGTAGTGGGGGAGTAGCTGGTAAGGACCTTCCGTGACCCAGAGGAAGGGCAGCCAAGAGCTGGAGCACGTTGCAGTCAGCATCCCCACAGGACAGCTGCAGCCTAGGGTGTGGCTGGCTCCCTGACTCCAGAAGGTGCTTAATTAGAAAGACAGGTAGCTAAGGCTCCAGGGTTGTACGGCTTACGATTTATGAGTCGTGCAATTTTGGGCAAGACACTCTGGTCAGCTAACACTAAATTAACTACTTGTAGAAATAGGGATAATAACTTAAGGATAGATAAAATATTAGTATATATAATATAACAGAAAATGCTAATTTTTTTCTTACTGAAAATGTGTATTTTAGAACAGGTCTTGCTACATGAGCCCTGAGCTCATGATCCTCCCGTCTCCTCCTGAGGTCTGGGGTGAGAGGCAGCCATCATAACTAACCTTCACAAGACCTTCAAAAGGACAAAATATCTCGCTCTCCCTGAGTCCCTCACCATCCTCGGGCGGAGACATTCAGTAGTAATTGCAATCAGTTTAACAGATCTGTTTGTAAACTATGGAAATCTAAGAAATCTCTCTGTGTACTCTGCTGACTGCCAAAGGTTTAAGAAAAGCACATGATCTTTCCAGATAAACCGAAAGGGCTAAGGTTAGGTGTGTCCAACCTGCAGGGCTCAGGCAACCTGTCCTGAGATTGCTGCACATGCAGCCCAACACATCTGCGGGTTAGCATGCCGTGTAGCAATAACAAGAGGCCGAATACTCTCTGTGCAGTGGTGACACAGGCTTGTAATCCCAATACTCGGGATGTGGAGGAAGGCAGATCTCTGTGAGTTTGAGGCTAGCCTGATCTACAGAGCCAGTTCTGGACAGCAAGGGGAAACAAAAACTAAACCACAAACGAGAGACAAAATAGACAGGAAGAAGGAAAGGAGGCAGGTTAGCAAGTGAGTACCCACTTGGGTTTGACAGGAGGCAGGCCAGGAGCATAGAGCCAGGCGTTCCAATCAACTTGATTGAGAAGATCCACCTGTGAACAGGAAGCACACCCAGTTCCTGACAGCTAGAAAGACTTGTCCTGAGGTTGTAACAAACACGCAGATGAGCCACCCACAACAAAGGTTGAGTGATCAGATACAATTTACTCTACTCTGCCACATGGAGGAAATTTCTGAATCCCATTACTTTTGAAAGTTTGTATTAGGCAACGGATCATCATTATGTCTGTTTCTGAAATACAACATGACATCTTGACATATGTAAACAATGAAGAACGATTAAATCTAGCTAATTAACATACAAACAGGGTGGCAAATTCTGAGCCAATACTTATGACTAAGAAATACACAGGGCCTAACGAGTAGTTTATAGAGCTATACGGAGCGTGAAAAATAGAAAGAATTTAAAGCTGACCTTATCTTTAAAGTGAGCATACAGGAAACTCTTCCAGTCATCAGTGGTTACGCTCTGGTAGGAAAACTTCTCCACATAAGCCTTTAGGAATCCTAGAAACACCTCTAGGAGTAACAAAAGTTAAAAGAAAGAAAAAGAGATCAACTCGCAGGAAGGCAATTCTTTGACCTCTTTTTGCAGTTGACATTGCTCTGGTGGTAACCACAGGCAACAGAGAACACTCAAAGGACCAAGGCGAGCTTTGGACAGTGAAAGAATGTTCAAGGCAGGAGGCGGGTCTCAAGATGAGCCTTGAAGTCTCTGTTGACAGAGGAAAGAGGGAAAACCTCCTTCCAGCCAGGAGGGCACAATCAAGATTCAGAGCAAGTTCTAAAGCAATGACCCTCATTGATGGGAAGGAGGGGCAGTGAGATCCGACCAACGGAATGGAAGGGCAGGCGCCTTCAAAGTCGATCGAAACGGGGACCCCTCCCGGACCGCCGGTATAACATCGCATAAACTCAGCACATCTGTGTGAGAGACAGTCCTGCGCACTGACTACAAGGGTGCAAAATATTGAGCTTAAGAATGTAAAAATACAGATGCAGAACAAACGAATACCTAAAACGGTCAAACTCTCTTGCCTAAGGGGCACACAGTATCAAACCCTACTGTCCTACTGTGTTCCATAGGGACAGAGCTATGGGAAACTTTAATTCGAGTTTGCGGCATGGGAAGTGGTTAACAGCGATAACTAGTAATGAAGCAGAATCATGAGGACACACTGTGATAAAAAGCAGCATGACTGGTCTCTCTCCAAATATTCTACTAAGCCGCTCGGGCTCTCAGAGCCCCGCTGAGATACACAAGGCTTGTGTTCCAGGAGTATTTCTTTTATTTACTGAAGGCCACGGGATGCAAGACAAGGACAGTGCTGGCAATTTAGATATTCCAAAGTGAAGCCATGCAGTAAAAAAGCAAGGGGAAAACCTTATGCTGAGGTGGCTAAGACCCATGGTAAGGAGAAAGCCATGATGTCACATCCATGAAAACTTGAAGAAAAGAGAATTGCAGCGACCGACCATTGGGAACTTCAGTGGAGAAAGTGAACCCACGGGTAAGAGAGTGTCTATAGGATCCCTTATTTTGTTAATAAAATTATTCCGTGCGTGCGTGTGTGTGTGTGTGTGTGTGTGTGTGAGAGAGAGAGAGAGAGAGAGAGAGAGATACAGAGAGAGACAGAGAGAGAGATACAGAGAGAGACAGAGACAGAGAGACAGAGAGACACAGAGAGAGACAGAGAGAGACTGACTGTTCATCTACCCCTAGAATAAGAAGATCTGGGGCCACTCGTATTGAAGTGCTAATGAGGTGACCCCAGGGCTGTCGAGGGGTGGGAGGGCTCTCCCTCATTTGTCACTCATAAACTTCTGGAGTACAGGAAGTTTTTCTATGGATATATGCTATTACCCTAATTCCATAAGTATAATGGTATTTAAAAAAAAAAAGTCAAGCCGCATTACATAGATTAAGGGGTTGTGTGGGGTTTTGTGGATGAAGGCGGCATCAGGTAGCAATACAGACGTCTCCAGCAGAAACAACTGGTTGTACAAAAAGACCAGAAACACTTTACAACCCATCTCTGCTCTTCCCATCGCCCTCCAAGACACACAAACAAACACCAGCCAACCAACCAATCAAAAACCAACAGCCGGACAAGGGCAGCTACTTACCCGGTCCCCCAAGAAGCTGTTCCAGGTAGAAGAGCAAGGCAAAGCCCTTCTCGTAGGGAATGGAGGAGTAGGCCACATCGGGGTCTACGTCCTTCAGATCGACCACGAGCTTGGTGAAGGGATGGGACTCCCCGAAAGTCTTTATCTGCAAACCAATGAAGGAAGATGAGCGCTTGCTCATGTAGGAAGAGGACTTCTACTGCTCCAGCCAGCACTGGGGAGGGTTCACTTCACTCAGGGACACAGCAGGCTAAACCTTCGACTTACAGACTGCGAACAATATGTTTCCATCCCTCCTGGAGTCTAATGAATGGCAAATTATGTCTCTGATATTCCTTGCTAAGAACCGGCTTCACTTTGACAAAAGGACTAGAAAGATGGTTTAATGTCTGAGCTACACGTTGAGAGTTTGGGGGGAGTGCACTTGGAAATTCACAAGTATTAGGGCCAGGGAAGGGTGAGACACACCTTCAATCGCAGCACTTGGGAGGCAGAGGCTGGCATGGCAGATCTCTGAATTTGAGGCCAGCCTGGTCTACAAAGTGAGTTCCGGGACAGCCAGGGCTGTTACACAGAGACTCCTGTCTCAGAATCCAATGTGAGGGGCAAAGAACTTGTGTTTCTTGGCTCCCGGTTTGGAACAGGGTTATGCAGGGCATGTGTCAAGAGACAATTATATGGCACCTGCTGCATTCTCTACACCTGTAGAAATGGCTACCTTGTTGCTAAAAAGATACTTTATTAACCCAGTTTGGTGGTAACTCGACAAGGCTGGGTGACTCCTCTAAAAGCCCACCCTGCTTACCGTATTCTGTAGCTCTCCCCATCCTCCTAAAGCGTGGAAATGTCTGAACTTTTCCCCAAACAACCGCCCACAAATGTGGCGCTCTAAATAGACGGTATGTCCTTCATTTAACCTGAAAGAGAACGGAAAAACGGGTATTGTCCCAGCAGAAAGGACACGGCGTCTTAGGGGATATTTTCTTTTTTGTCTTCCCAGGGAGGAGAGAGAACCCTCATCTATAGCACAGCATCTACATCCCAGCCCCTAATGCCTAGAGAGGCCCTGGCAGTCAACAAAGACCATAGCAAGCCCAGCCCAGCCCAGCAGGTGGCAGCAGAGAAGAGGAAGCGGCAATTTCGCTTTTGACAAGTCTGTGTAACAATGAAGCAATGTCAGAAAAGTTAGCAGCAGGAATAAACTGCACACCTGAACTGTATCAACTGCTGTGACAGGTGCTGCAGGATTTAATGCAATTTTGAAACTCTGTGTACCATAGTGACCGCAGGAGAGAGAAACGAGATGTAGAAGAAATAGCAGTGGCTTGCTTGCCTGTGCACAGGAGATGGGGGGGTGAGGGTGGGGGTGGGGAATCCTCAAGAGCAACCAATAAAAACCCATCATACCAGAAGTGATCCCAAGTCTTGTTAGTCACTAGGTTCCCTGTCCAGCTATGCGATATTTCATGTGCAATAACCTGAAGGGGACAGTGTGAAGGGATTGGTGATCAGACCGAGTACCTCATCCTAAAAGGCAAGTCCTTACTTAAATACTTTCTTTTAACTTCATGTGACTCAATGTTTTTAAAAACATATTCGAAAATTATTTTGGGAGGAACATGCAATGTAATCAAAAACTAAAATGTATAGAACACACTAATGGATTAGAACAACTACCACCCAGAGAAAAAAAAAAGCATAGAAAATATTAAATTAAATGAACATGTAAGCCCATTAAAATGCTTCATATAGGAAATAACAGTATTTGTCTTGTGATTATGTATCATATATATCTACCCAAATTTTCTTTAATCTATTAAATCTAATTGCTGAAGTAGCAAGAGGATGACCCCAGTTTTCCTTCACAATAATATCTTCTTAGCAATACAGTGGGCATTTTGACAGCTTCTAGGGGTTAAGACTTTAACAGGGAAGTCTCACTTACATTAGAGAGTGACTTGTCGCCTGCCTGCAAAAGAAGAAAACATCTTAGGACGTCCATCATCAGATGACAGGCTGCGGCTGACAGCACCCGCCTTACCTCTCAGACTGGCCTGAAGGACCACTGTATGTCTACTCTGGTACCTCAACAGGTTCAGGAGACAGGGATTGGAAAGCAAAAAAGAGTGTTGGTTCCTTTCCTAATCACAGAAAGCTTTTTAACACCTACTAGGCTAATAGGCTTCTCTCTAACTCCAGAGACCACTTCCCTACTCCCATCCAATATATCCCTTCTCACTCTGTGTGTGTGTGTGTGTGTGTGTGTGTGTGTGTGTGTGTGTGTGTGTGTGTGTGGTGTGTGTGTGTGTGTGTACACCTATGGGTACATGTGCAGTGGAAGCCCAAGGATAGTCCACTTAAGGCAAGGTCTCTCAATAAAACCCAGAGTTCTGCATTACGGCAAGTCTCGCCAGGCAGCTTGCTCTGGGAAATCTCATCTCTGCTTTCTGAGGCTGGAATAACAGGCAGGCAGCACTGAGGAGGATGTCACTAGGTCTGAGCTCTGGTCTACATGAGGACGTAAAGAACAACTTCCCGCTCTCTCCTTTCTTTTAATTCACAATATATTAAAGAAAAGTTTATACTGTCCAGTGTGTTCTATGGCATAGTCCAATCTACTTAGGTGCTAATTAAGTCCTTGCTGGATTCTAAGTAGAATTCAAAGATGCTTACTCGGTCTAAAAAGCAATATGCAGTAGGCCAATCTCAGACGCTGGGCACTAAGGTTTTGTTTGCCTACTACCTGACTGCCAAGTATAAATGGTGTGGATCCTTTGTCTAGATAGATAATTCATCCAAATTATGTCGCATGGCAGGGCTGCAGTCAACATTTCATAATACTCTGAATATAGAATTCCCTTTCCCCAATGGCCAAATCGTTCTCCTTTGAAAAAGTGAAGTTTTGATAACCACAACTAGTAATAAAATTAGAGACAAAGGCTATACGAACAAAAATATATTAAAAATATTGCTAGGCATCCAAAGTTCTTCCCATCTGTGTGTGTGTGTGCATATGTGTGTTTCCATGTATGAATGTGTGGAAGCCAGAGAACAACCTTAGCTTCCAGTATTCACAAGCTGCCCTCCTTGTATTTTCAGACAGTATCTCTCATTGGCCTGGGCCAAGGAAGAAGGCTATGGTCCAGGACATGCCTGCCTCCACCTCCTGGTCCAGGACTGGTCCATACAACCACACCCAGGCTTTTCCCTTGGCTTCCCAGAAGTCAAACTCAAGTCCTCATTAATAACGCAGCAAGCGCTTTATCCACTGAGCCTCACCCCAGCCCTTCGTACAGACATATTTCTGAGAGCTCCATTTCGAAAGAACTCTTTCTTACCAATAGAGTAGGGGTTACGAATGTGAGACAAGGATTCTCCATGCCTCCATACGGGAAGGATGGGGGCAGGACCAACAGGTCGTACTGTCCCCAAACATAGGGTCCCCCCAGATCTTCTGCAATTTTAAGCATGGATTCAGTCTGGGAATAAAACAAAACAAAACAAAACAATGAATGTGTGCCTATCTCCTCTTAACGGTCCTAACAGTCATTTCTCAAATGTGTAAAACGACTTTCAGCAAAGGTTGCAAGTTAAAAGTCTTTATTGAAGTGATAGGCAGGAAGTAGCGGCCGCAACGCACGGGGCAGTGCTCACGGCTACCACACTGCCCACAAACCCGAATCTACCATCTCATAGTCATTAGGAAGGGTACGCATGACCAACCTCAGAGAATTCATAAGCAGATTTCTCCACCTGCTCTTTCTCGGACCACACCAGAGTTCTTGGGCCAATTTGCCTGCAAAGCGAAAAGGCTTCTTCAGAAGAAAGAAATCTGGGTCAAATGACTCACCTGGATCTAAGAAGAACCTTGACATCTTGTAATAACAAACCCTTGTGAAGTAAGACGGGACTGGCCACGCACTGTTGGGGAGGGAGGAGGCCAAATAGCTTGTGGTAGCTAAGCTGTTGTTCAACACACAGCAGCAGCTTTCCAAGGAGGCGAGGTCCAGGTTAAAGGAAAACAGAGGCGTGAAGTGTCCCTGAAGGTTAGCTCCTGGCTGTGTGCTAAGACCTCTGGGAATACAGGCTCCTCTCTCAGCCTCACAATGCAGAAACCCAGGCAGGGATTGAACAAGATAATCCCAGGGTAGGGATAGACATGCACTTGGTTACTCTGGACACCCACGTAATAAATCAGTGAAAAAAAGCAAGAAGTCTTGTCACGCAATTTAACGCAGCTAAGCCTCGTGTATACTATGCTCAATGAACTATTGGCCAGCAAGAGGTTCGTGCTGTGTGATTCTATTTCTATGAAGTAACCAACGTAGATTGTAGGCATGTAAACAGAACAGTGGTTACCAAGTGTGCATATGTACTATGCCCAACACACATAAGTGCACCTGCTACACATATACGTTCACACCTGGATAAATAATTGAACTAAGAAACTGGGTGTGGTGGCACACACCTTTCATCACAGCACGTGGGAGGCAGAGGCAGGTAGATCTCTGTGAGTTCAAAGCCAGCCTGGTCTACATAGTGGGTTCCAGGCCAGCCAGAGCTATATAACGAGACTCTGGCTACAAAACAAAATAACCAGCCAAACGGAAGAACATTTTAGCTATTGGTAAAACTTTAAACAAAATACCCTATTTCTGTATTATTTCTAGGATCCCGAGGGCTTTACATTTCTTATCTCATGAGGCTGACTATGAGGCTGGAGTGGCAGATTATAGTTTCTAGGAGAAGGAAATGGAGAAGGTGAGACATGACCTGTTTAAGCTTTCAGCCTAAACCTAAGAGCGTGCTCACTTCACATTAGGAAAACTTAAGGCACAGTGGTAGAGACTTTTTTTTAACCAGGATTAATTTGCTGTCTGCGATTTATAACTATTTGAAAATAGTTATATTTATCTCTCTAAAGCTGTCAGCCCAACATCTTGGGCAGTACGCCACGTTCTACCTATCAACCCTGCCTGCGGTTCCACTTGCCTACGGTCTCATCTTTTAATAAACCTCAAAATTTGTGCAAAACTCACCTGCTTTCTAAAGCGCCAACGACTAAAGCAATCAGGTAGCACGGTATGGGAACCTGGAGGAGACAAACACAGACAGAAGGCTCTGCATCAGTGCACAGAAATGGGGTTAGCCGGACAGTTCAGATAGAAAAGTATGCGATTCTTTAAATCTCCAAGCATTGCTATGAACTATCTTCCAGTCCTTCTCAAATAGTTCAAACGTACGATACGGAAACACTTCAAAACATTCATTTCCCTCTTATTCTACGGAAGGGAAGGCTACTGACAGGCAAAACCCAGGATTGAACAAATTTAAACAGTACACTAAGAATTTCTCAAAAAGTAACAGCTAAGTACACAGATGCCTTTCCCTTATACTTTGGACTTTATATTTTTTTTCCCTTATATTTTAGACTTATATTATATTCCCTTATATTTCTCCACACCAACTTTTTAAAACATTTCCCCCCTAAATTCCTTTCTATTTTAAACCAGCAATAAGGAGATGCCAAAGCTATGCTATCGTAGGTGCCAAGAGGAAGTAACATTGTCCACTGGGAAGACAATTAAGAAAACATATCTCGGGTTGGGGATTTAGCTCAGTGGTAGAGCGCTTGCCTAGCAAGCGCAAGGCCCTGGGTTCAGTCCCCAGCTCCGAAAAAAGAAAAAAGAAGAAAACATATCTCGAACGTAGGTAAACACAGACAGGCCCATTCTGTCCCCTGAACGTCAAAGATACACATTCAGTTAAGTCCCAGCTGTGTCGGATTTTTAACTTACAGGGCAGTAGTAATACTGTCCTTTTCTGGCAACTCTCCCATCTACAGATAGTCTGGCCAGCCACAGCACACACTGATGTGTGAAGCCAGTGAGAGAATGAGTGCTTAAAACAGGAAGCCAGGCTGGGCACTGGTGGCACATTCCTTTAATCCCAGCACTCAGTCCAAGCACTTGGGAGGCAGATCTCTGTGAGTTGGAGGCCAGCCTGGTCTACAGAGGGAGTTCCAGGAAATCCAGGGCTACAGAGAAAACCTGTCCCAAAACAACCAAAAAAAAAAAAAAAAAGTTCACTGTGTTCCCAGGCTCCCTGGCTAGGTCGTTTTCACGACTGAGACAGAACCTAGACGCCGATCTGCTCTTACCCTCTGGTTAAATCTGTATATCTTCCTGCTGGGGTCTTCTGGGTCAGGGGCTTCTCCATCACGGATGGCACTCATGAGAGCCACCAGTTCTTTGGGGACAGATACCTGGTCGAAAGAAAAACAATCCCTTCTAATTATAAAGCAGGGGTCTATGGATCTTAAACTAAAAATGTGAATGATTTTTTTTTCACCACTTCTTGACTACTTCTTGACACGATAAACAGACTCTGGACTCAAAATGCACATGCATGTGGGTTTTGTAAAGAGAATCAGCAACGTGAAAAACCGTTTAAATCATGAACGTGATAGATCTTTCCATTCATCCAGGAGTACTAAGAGCAGGATTCGGAGAGAAGCTACATTAGAACACTAACTCAGTGGGTACGTGTATAACCTCCCAGAGCCTCAGTTTTCTCACCAAATATGGGTAAAATATCACAGACTTTCTGCAAGGAATAATAAAAATGAGCAGACCAGAAGCACCACAAGTAAAACTCCCAACCACCAACTGTCCCCTCCATGCCCCCAAACAAACTCAAAGGATGATATACTCATAGCGGGCCAGAGAATATAGCTTTGGCCATTTTATACTTAGAACTTGGAGGTACAAACAGTATTTTCTGAAGGGGAGTAACTACAACTCTGGCTGAAAACCATGAAATCCCTTTTTCTGGAAATCATAAAACAGAGGGTCATGGATGTGTGTCCCTTAGCTTCGGGATCCCGAGAACCAGGAGTGTCCGTGACGTAGCAAGCACACACAGGTTTGACCTTCTGTTCTTGCACAGAACAAGCCTCCCAGCTATAATGGAGACGGAGAACAGAGCTCTGAAGCCAGAGTTAGCCAGCAGGGGTCAGCTTCATCCTCTCGTTGTTTAGGTAACAAGATGTTCACGGGACAGCAGTGGCCCTCAGACACTAACAGCATGGTTAGGGATGGTTTGTGGCCATCTCAGCTGTGAGGTCATTCAGACTTGCTATGGTCACACAATTCAGTGGTAGAGAAGAGTCCTGAACTCAGAAAGTCTGTGCCTGCAAGCATAATTTTCTATAACACTAACAAAGTATGTCTGGGCTACAGAGAGACCGGGGTAGGAAGTCACTCCCATCAATAAATACTGGTCCTGGGGCTGGAGAGATGGCTCAGTGGTTAAGATCACTGACTGCTCTTCCAGAGGTCTTGAGTTCAAATCCCAGCAACCACATGGTGGCTCACAACCATCTGTAATGACATCTGATGCCCTCTTCTGGTGTGTCTGAAGACAGATACAGTGTTACTTATATATAATAAATAAATGAATCTTAAAAAAAAATAAATAAATAAACATTGGTCCTCCTTTTATGTGCTTGGTCTAAGGAGACCCGGCCTCTGGAAGGGTGTTCATTAATTATAATCCAACCCTCACCAAAGGGGTCAGCAGTACCAGTGACAGAGGGACTGGACACAACGTACAGACAAGTCTAACAGATGCTGCCTGGGACCTCCGCACACAGGTGTCATGGCTGCAGAATGTACTTTTAGGGGGAAAAAATGGTCTTAAATTCGAAATCTTTAGATCTAGAATTTTAACTTCTCCTTTGAGATAAGAATAGGATGATTTGCCCTTTTCATAATTATAATGTTTAAAGCTACCTTTTTATTAGAGATCCAAAATGGATCTCAGTGAGAATGTACCGAGTATAAAATTTCTACCTCCGAAACTTGAATTGTCTCCCTTTATCATTGCACATTTTCTTATTTAATTCGGCTATAACTCGTAATGCTTACCTCTGCGGTGTAGGTTAACTTCACAGAAGGAGTGTCTTGGCAAGGGAGGATTGCCCTGCAGTGGATGGCCTAAAAGAGAGAAAGGTAAGAAACAGCTACTCCCTTTTCTCACAAACCAAGTTACATAGAAATAATTGAAGTCAGAGCACCAATTTTATGTACCTTCTGTCTAAAGAATAATACAGTTTTCAAATCTCACGGGATCTTTTAGAGTAGCAAAAATAGATCTGTGGGTTTAAGATAAGCAGATTTCGGGGCTGAGAAGGTGGCTCACTGAATAAATGGCTTGTCAGGCAAGCATGAGGACCTGCGTTTGGCCCCTGCACCCACAGATTTGTTTGTTTGTTTGTTTGTTTTTTGGTTTGGTTTGTCAATGTTTGTTTCTGTTAACCCTGGTCCTGTAGTACACTCCTGTAAATCCTGGTGCTAGAGAGGTGGAGGCAGGAGGACCACTGGACCTCACTGGCTTGTCAGTCTAGTCTAGTTGGTGAGTTCCAGGTTCAATGAGATACCTTGTTTTTTTGTTGTTTTTTTTTTCCGGAGCTGGGGACCGAACCCAGGGCCTTGCGGTTGCTAGGCAAGCGCTCTAACACTGAGCTAAATCCCCAACCCCAATGAGATACCTTGTATCAAAACATAAGAAGTTAGGAGACTGGAGAAGACACCTGGTGTCAATCTCTGGCTTCCATACACATGCAAACAACATCCCACATGTGTACAGGCGCATGCGCGCGCACACACACACACACACACACACACACACACACACACATTCTTTATCTCTTGTGAACCCTCACAATTCCACTGAATCGTGACATAAACTGTTCAGCACTGTTACCAGTCACATCCATAGAGGAGCTCATAGGAGCCCTGAGGGAAAAGGGCGCCATTATGAAACAAACTTGCAAGCTTATCACACTCTCTTGGTGTGTCCCTAGGAACATCAGCCTCCCAGGGACTCTAAAAGACCTGCAACCGAAGCCTTGGGCTTCCTCACCCCCGTTTTAACATGAAACCCACTGTCTCTAGCTGACATCTGACAGGATGCCAGAGTTCTCAAGAAAGCAACTTGAGAAAAGTTATTGTCTTGACATGTCAGTCTGCGGCCGGCTGCCTCAGACAATAAAAACAAGGAAACGGAGAGAGCACGCGTTTGCTCGGGACCATCTAGACAGGCTCTTTTTACACGCTCCAGAAGCTCCCTCTGCATCCGAGTCAGTCCGTGGGAAACATGGCTCTGACCAAGAATGGACGTCCACCCTGCAATTTTCTAAACTGCCTGTGTCTGATCTACTGTTACTACGCAAAGAAGCCAGGCTTCATCAGGACACTGCGCTGTGCCTAACACCCTTTGCTGAAGCTGTTAAAAATCCTGGACTTCCTGAAAATCCCTAGGTGCTCCTAAATATGTTTCGTTTAAAACAAAAAATGTCGGGGTTGGGGATTTAGCTCAGTGGTAGAGCGCTTGCCTAGGAAGCGCAAGGCCCTGGGTTCGGTCCCCAGCTCCGGAAAAAAAAGAACCAAAAAAAACAAAAAAAAACAAAAAAAAACAAAAAATGTCGTGATATCTACCACAATACATTATGTGCTGGTTTTAACAATAAAATAAAAACTTGAAAAACTCCCTCAGACTCTACTAAAACACACTGAAAATGTCATGGCTATCCAGGCATGGTGGCATATCCTTTAATCCCACACTCTAGAAGAAGAGGCTGGGGGATCTGAGTTCGAGGACAGAGAAACCCTGTTTTGAAACTACAGTCGCCACTATTAACACTCCCTGCTTGGCCTCACCCCACCTCCATCAAAAATACCACACTTGCTACTCTTGCAGAGGGAGGGAGTGCGGGAGGGGGAAAGGGGGTTTGTTCAGTTCTCAACACCTACAGCTCTCTAACAGCTGTCTGTAACTATAGTTACAGCACTATAACTATAACTATATACAGCACTGTAACTATAGATCCAGCACTCTCTTCTGGCTTTCTTGGGCACTGTACATATGTGGTACACAGACATATATGTGGGCAAAACAGCCATAAACATACAATAAAAATGGATACGTCTTTTAAAATATATATAATATTGGGACAAAGTACAACCAAAAGAACTAACTAGTTCTTTCTCCTGAGGCAGGATCCTGGAACACGCTGCCTGGGTTTTCTCACCAGGCTGTGGACAGGTGGCAATGCTACAGTGTTTCTAAACGACTTTCACTGGGCCAGTCAAACTTGGGGAAAGAAATATCTGTGCACAACAGCTGAAACCATCCGTCAAAGTCCCGTCTGCATGTTCCCAGGCAACTGCAACGGATTCTTAATCCGTCTCCTGTACTTTAGACACCACTGCCGGTGAAAACCCGGGAACGGCATATTTAAAACTGACATTCTTTGGATTTACACGCATTAGATACTTATTAACTTTACCTCCTACATAAGTCTATGAGAAATACTGATTTAAAACCAGCTATTATGAAACCATACCGTATACACAACTTGTATATTCCTGTCTAAAACTTTTTGCTCTTTTCAAGTCATTCTCTGTGGATTTTGTTACTGTTGTTTTGGGGTGTCGGGGTGTTTGTCTTTTTTTTTTTTTTTTTTTTGAGACAAGGTCTCATGTATCCCATGCTGTCCTCCAGTTAGCTATGTAACCAAGGATACCTTGTGATTTGGGGAGAGAGGAGGTTAAGACAGGGTTTCTCTATGCAACCCTGGTTGTCTTGGAAGTCGCTCTGTGGACTAGGCTGGCCTTGAACTCACAGAGATCAGCCTGTCTCTGCCTCCCATGTGCCATCACTGCCCGGCACCCTGTACTTCATATCCCTCTGCTTCTACACACTTACCAAGCGCTGGGAACACACGCATACACCGCCACAGCCAGCTCGTGGGGTGCTGTGGACCCCTCCCAAGGCTTCGGGTTAGTTACAGCCCCAGCCCTCTTCCAAATAATTTTCTTAGATTAAAACAACCATTCCAAGCAGTGTCACACAAAGTAACTGTGGGTAAGTCATGCTTTGACACTTTACATATTTAAAAGTGCATCTGAGTTTAACACACAGCTACCACACAGGGGTGCTAAGATAGCTAAACACACAGAGTGTATGACCTGATGCCTGGAAACAGAATAAATGTCTAATGAGGGGCTTTCTTTAATCATAAGTGACTTGATTATTAATACAAGTAGGACTTTCTTCTTCAGAAAAGTTTTGCCTTTGTCCTTGTAACAGACCATCTCTAACTGCAGCCTATTTTATCTCTAGCTTTAAAATGGAGAGTAAAGGGGTTGGAAACCATGCCATTTTGAAACTATATACTTAACACATTTCACAAACAGGAACTCGGTCTCACCGGTAGCCTTTCTGCAACCGACACACACACACGCACACACACACACACACACACACACACACACACATACACACACACACACACACACACACACATGACGCTTGTTTACTGAATTCTCCTCGCATTCACTGAGTCCCCACAGGATGCACTGTAGGTGTTTGGGAAGCTAAGTATAAGCCCTGAGTACTTCAATAATTTCGGTAGGTTGTTTCCAAATTAAAGATATCTGACTTTAAAAAAAGGAGCGGTATTGATAGCAAGACATCAAGGAGAATATGAGTTGTTTTATGAAAAGTGAAACAAAGGAGTGTGTTTCTCCACAAGACCTGCAGGTGCTGGGAAATTCCTGGAAGTCTCTGAGCATCCTCTTACCTGGCACTGACTAAAGAGGTACGGATGCTGCTTTCCTGAAGTCTGCTCGGGAGTGAGCCACTGAAGGGCTGAGGACTTGGGAGATGTCTCGAAGGAAATCTCTATAACGACCTCTTGATTTCTGCGCGAAACAAATACAGGTATTTGTAGGGTACAAAAATGCCTCGCGGAACTTGAATTCAGAACACACATGGGGAACAGCACAAGCAATCCCAAGGTTTCATCGGTCTAGAGTGAGTTCTGGACACAGCAGCGTGCATACATCTGACTCTTTTTGCTACTCGAATGCCAGCCCTCGGTTTCTCCTCACTATCGTACTGACGGATACATGATGGGATGATAATCAGCCAAGTGGCCCACAGTGTGCCTCGCACTCTGCATCTGTGATCGTGTTTTCTGTGGCCGTGGGGATGTGGGAGAACCAATGTCGTCACCCTACCTCTGTGGAGGGTAGCAGCACAGGACCCAACCCAGCGCTGCTGGGTGACATGCTAAGTCACATCAAAGGGAAGAAGCTTATAGTGATTTTAGTAGCTGTAGAATCTAATTTCAAAAAAGCTCTCCCTCGAAGTAATTCCTACATAGTGATTTTCTAAGTATCCTTCTGTGATAGACTACAGGAAACAAAAACTGGTTCTCCATCCTAGAGAGTCTCAGAAACATTGATAATGAGGGAGGAGCGAGAGCTCCAGTGGCCCAACCTGGACTGAAACCCTGACCCCACCACTGTACTAGGGCAATGACTGGACCACAATGTACTGGTTTCTTCCCCTGTAGAACAGAGTAAATAATTCTGTCTCCTAAGCTATGCCTGGGTTTCCTTTCTCTTTCTTAAAGGGGAGAAGGCATAAAGATATCGGAAGATGGCAATAGATCCTCCTTGTTTCAGGATAATAGTATCTATTCTTTCTCCTTCCCCTAAGTATCATGGGGTAAGGCATGCTCGCTCCCTGGCTACTGTTTTCTTAAATGAGTAGCTTTCCTCATCTGGAAGTGCAGCTCCTAGGCAGAGGGCAGCTTAGAGAACTAAAGAAGACGGTTAAGCACCCACACTAGGAGCGGTAGGAAGTCAGCCTCCCTAAAATCAGCATTCTGATCATCACTCCAACAGTAGCAGCACCAAAGGGCAGAGGCCAAGAATGCGTGGCTTCACGTATTCCCCAGGTCATCCGGAAATGGCATCCTCCCCACCACTCCTGACACCGGCAAAATGATGGGCAGCTCCAGAAGCATCACCCAGTGTCCTTCTCACCAGTGTCTCATGCACTTCGTTTCTGCAGTATTTGAAAAACTTACCGTCTTTTCACTGTCAACACCAATGTGCATGGATTACAGAAGCGATCGCCAATCGCTACATATAAACAAGGACTAGAAACACGGGAAAGATGTCTGAATTCTAAGATATATCTTGTCATTACTCAGACATAAAAAGAGGACAGTCTCCATACTTGCTCAGAGCGATGGGAAGGGAGATTTCCATCGGCGATCCTTTGTAACCTTGGCTTTCTCCAAGGGTGTATTTGACTTCTTGTCCATTGATCACCACTTTTTCTATCGTAAGGTCTTTTGTATCCAAAGTCTAAAACCAAATTAAATAAGGAAAAGAGAGTTGTATTCACCAGAAGAAGCGAATACTAGCTATAGGTTTACTGCAGTGAGTATAAAACTAGCTATTCATAGAAAGTAAAACAGACTGAAACTGAAAAGAATTAAAGGCAGATGTAGGATAGTTTTAATTGCCATTTTGACACAATTCAGAATTAGCTAGGAAGAGAATCTCAATAAGGGATTATTGGCATTAGTTTGGCCCATGGGCATGTCTGTGGGCATTGTCTTGATTGTGTTAATTGTAATGGGAAGAGTGCCCACCCCCGCCCACCATAGGTGGCATCATTCCCTAGGCTTGGATGCAGAACTGATAAGTATAGAGATGGGGCTGAACACAAGTAAGCATGCATTCATTCCTTCTCTGCTTCTAACAGCTGCTTCAGATTCCTGCCTTTGCTTCTCAGGAATGATGGCCCATAACCTCAAACTATACACCCAAGAAACCCCTTTTCCCTGAGAGTGGCTTTTGTCAAGGTATTCTATTACAGCAATAGAAACCCTTACTTTTCAACACTCTAAGCAACCTGGAAATTTGGGGGTTTTAGGACTGGCATAAATAATGAATTCTGGGATGCTCGAATACATTTTGGACTAATTCTTTTAATTCTCTGTTATAAAAACCTTCACCTGTGATTTAAACTTCTCTCTCCCTGATTCAGTTTAGCATATTAACACTTCACTGCACAGTCTTTGAAAGAAAACACAGAGCCCAACTCCTACCATGTACTTTTTGTAAACCCCTGAATTGAAACAAATGTTGGCGCTCACTAGGCACTATTGTTACACTGCTAAACAAAGGTCAACCTTGGGAAGCTACGCTGCCCAGCTGAGTCTGCAGAAGGCTGAACAACCAGGCCTGCTTACTGTGACCAATTCAGGGCAGCAGCCTCCGGCAGCAGCTAATCTGAGTTCCCATCCCAGGAATCTCCCTAGAAACGAGATACTCTTGCCATGTCCAGCTATGCTCTTCCTTTGGAATTTTCAACCTTCCTATACTACCAAACTGTTTCCCAACAGCCTAACTGAGCCTCTCACAGTACTATGAGGACTCTGCTCTGTCCATCCAGTTACTAACTGGTCTGGTTTCCTTTGTTTTTGTTTTTGTTTTTTTTTAATTGAGGGCAATCTAAGATGGCCGCCTCCATTGTCCCATCATTCCCTCCCCGTCTTCACTGGCTTCTAGCACCTTGGCCCACAAGTTTCTTTGGTCCCACACTGGATTTTGACTCTCCATGGAAATGGCCCACTGACTACTTTTACGCTCCTGCCTCTCTTCTCTTTACTTCCTGAATACAGGTACATCCGGATATGAGCCTTGGCCCTCACGCTCTTTCTCGTGCCCACACACCTATCTGACCAGACTGCACCAGACACTTCCGTTTCATTTGCTTTTCAAGATAGGGTCCCGTCCTGTAGGCTGGACTAGCCTTGAACTCGCAATCTTCCTGTCTTAGCACTCCAACTGTGTTACAGGGAGATACCACCACACCCTGCTCTACCAGTTCTATCCTTTCCTGTGACATTAACTAGACATCTGTCACTGCCTAACACCTAAGGCAGTGCCACCTCACACTTAATTGGCTTCTAAAACTGACACCATCACTGTGTGCCCTCCTCTCCCCGACCACCAGTCAGCTCCCTCCTTTGACATCTACAATATTTTATTCCAAATCAAGGAATGTTTGGCATGATCCACAAACTGGTCTCCCTTCCCAAATCCCAGAGTCATTCCTTCATATTGTTTTTACACTCTCTTCTCTTTCCGTCCATCACCACCATCACTGGTCCTAATCCTGCAGTTAGAATCCTACCATGTCTCATCTCCCTACCTTCCAAAGCTTTATTCCTGCCCCTGGTAAGCCTGGAAAAGGATGGGACGTTAGAATGCTGAGACAGCCACCCCCTAGACCTCCCTTAGGCTACTGGGTGACAAGCTCAGAAAGTCTCAGGGAGGTTGGTGGGATAGCTCAGTTAGTCCAGGAGTAAAGGTAAAATGATGAAAATCTTGTGCTCCATCCCCAGCACCAACACGTACCAGGTGTGGTGGTCCATGCCTGTAATCCCAGCACCCAGGAAGCAGAGGTGGGATAGGTAGTTCAAGGTCAACCTTGGCTACCTACAGAATGAGGCCAACCCGGGATACATAAAATTCTGTCAGAGAACAAAAGGACACAGGGACGATCTCTGGATTTGGTGTCCATTTCTCTGGCATCAACAGCTTTCATTTGGGAAAGAAAGAGTTTCAAATTTACCCTGAGTCTTATCCACTTCCCTTCTGAGGACAACTATTTCTTTCAAATTACTTTTTGTGGTACCCCAACTATTTACTTCAACCAGACTGGCTCGTCTTTTCACACTTGGATATTCACAGTATATGATTTCATTAATAATTATGTATTATTATTAATTAACATTAATTAATTTTGTCCCTTCATGGTTTAATACCCTTTTTCTGAACATGGAAATGGTTTTAAGAAGATAATTTGAGGGCTGGAGAGATGGCTCAGCGGTTAAGAGCACTGACTGCTCTTCCAGAGGTCCTGAGTTCAAATCCCAGCAACCACATGGTGGCTCACAACCATCTGTAATGAGATCTGATACCCTCTTCTGGTGTGTCTGAAGACAGCTGCAGTGTACTTATATATAATAAATAAATCTTAAAAAAAAAAAAAAAAAAAAAAAATGAAGGGGTTGGGGATTTAGCTCAGTGGTAGAGTGCTTGCCTAGCAAGCGCAAGGCCCTGGGTTCGGTCCCCAGCTCCGAAAAAAAAAAAAAAAAACAGACCTTAAGACAATAAGCTGGATTAACGGCGTCATTTTTCCCAATGGAACACATTCGATTTTCTCCATTGCCTAAACCTTTCAAATCTGTTCGGGATCAGAGCAGCTGGTTATTATGACGACTGCTTCTTTCGAAGCTCCTCGCAGATCTCCTGACTGTTCTCGTGGTTGGCCTTGCACTCTCAAAGGACATCTCCTGCCCTATTATATTACGACTGAGGATGCTTAAAGAGAACGTTACCTACATTTGCATAGCTCAGTACCTGAAAATATGAGACGGCAATTTACCCACAAAGCAAGCTCTAAACCAAAACAAGGCAGAACATACAATTTTAAACTATAGAGCCCACCCCAAACCTCCACCTTTATTTCCAAATACTCTAAGTAGTTACCCTTCAAATTTCACTCACGTTATTAATCATGACTGCCACTAAAAACTGTAGTAGGGAAACAAAGGAAACTGGACAGCTGAAGAGTTAGAATTAGACACTTAACTGAGCACCGACTAGCCACAACACCCAGCTACCTACATCGTAAGAAACTGCCCGTGTCTCTCTTTAGACAAGACACAAAAAAGCTCTGTACTCCTGAACAGACGACACACAACACATAAGTCATTTTGCCTTTTGCATAGCCCCTGGGAAGGTCCACACTTTATCACATACAACTTTTTGTGTGTAACCCAGCTCTACCCAATGTCTTGAATCCCTTAGGTTTACTCTCTTCTACTAGACTCCTCTTAAAAATATTATACCATATATGTTGTTTTAATTTTATTTTTCCAAGTCCTAAGGATCAGACCCAAGGGGTCACACATGATAGGCAAACCCTGAATCACAAAACTTGATGGCCAGTTTTTGCCCATGTTTTTTTTTTTTTTTTTTTTCAAGACAGGGTTTCTTTGTGTAGTGTTGGCTGTCCTAGAACTCAATCTGTAGATCAGGCTGGCCTTGAACTCTGAGATCTGCCTGCCTCAGCCTCCTGAGTGCTGGGATTAAAGGAGTGCACCATCACTGCCAGGCTCAAGTGCTTTCTAAATAAAAGCAGGTTTGGATAGAGAAAGGCTTATGCCTCTATACCATATTTCTACTTTTTAAATTTATCCACAGACTGCTTTGAGAAAAAAAGCAAACAAACGGGTATATGGAATGAAATCAAAATCAGAACTCCAAACTGCCTGGATGCGATGTTCAGCTACATTTACTGGCACCCTGAGTCTGGGCAGCAGACAGACTCAGTCCCTGGCCCCCTCCACTCCTTAGTGGCTGACTGGAACACAAAACCCTCCTGGCCACTAACAGAAGAATCTAAACAAACCTGGAAATTCCAAGATAAGAAACAAATGCTTAGAAGTTACGGATTCTCAGTGCCAAAGTTCAGTGTAAGCAACCTAAAACTTGAAAAGGCTTCTAGAAAGGTGGGAATTAGTCCTCTTAGAGGGACCATCAGCCTCACCGTAACAGACTCCAAGAATGGCATAGAGAAGATCTGCTCTCTCCTCACACAGTGCTGCCACAGAGCCAGTGGTGGAAGGGCATGATGTCATGACACCTTTGGGATGCAGACAGCACTGTTGGCCATGCAGCCTGTATTGGGTTTAGGCGCTGCTTTCTAATTGAATTTGTTCCGATAATCCAATTCCTCAGTGCCCTCTGCATGTCAAACACTACACAAGGAATTTAAACTATAGACAGTTTCTTCCTACTGGAAATCTATGTCAGGAGTTGTAGCTCCTGCCTATGATCCCAGAACTCAGAAACTTGAGATAGGAGAATCACAAGTTTGAGGCCAGCCTGGGCTACATACTGGGTTCAAGGCCAATCTAAGCTATAGAGAGATCCTACCTCAAGAAAGAGATCCTAAATCTGCTGAAGGAAAAGAAACAAGTCAACTTCAAATAAATGTAAACAGTATCAAGCACTTGGTCTCAGGCTGTTGCTATAAACAAGCAAAACAATTACAAACAGACGTTACTTTGTACCGTAAGAACCTCTTGTGAAGAGAACAGGCCATTACAGCTCCAGACGCATTACTAAACAGATATGCCAACCAGAAATCAGAATTTCAAAGTCTTACTTTTCTGTAGCTTAGGGGATTGTGAAGATAACAGATAACTTTTAAGATTGGGACATTGTTAAAAACGTAAGCCTCCCAATTCCTGCTTAACTCGCTGAGAAGAGATAAAGCTTTCTTATCTACAGAACAAAGGGCAGTGCATGGTTATAGGAAGTGCTAAGAAGCCAGCAAAATTCTAATAAAAGGAAACTGAGTCCAAAGACTAAACTTCTGTCCTTCTGGGGCAAAGCTACTTCTGCAATAAAAGGTACCAAAGTGCAGTCGACTTATGAGGAAATAGCTACCTTCTTTGCCTGTAAGGTTTGCCTTTTCTTTCTTACAGAATTTTCTGTAATTATACGTCAAACAACAACAAAAGATTTTAAGAGGCAAAAATCATTGTTCTTCTCTACATTTCTAACTCGATCAAATATTGACCCCATTAATTTCACTCCTAAATTCCAGCCCTAGTTGCTTAATGCAGGCTGAGTACAGCTGGTCTTTTCATGTTCCTCTTATTTCTAAAATGGTCCTCTATGACTTTTCCCCTCAAGGAAAAGGTTCCGTCCTAATACCATCAGACAACATAAGAAAACCGACTATCGACTCTACGAAACAGATCAAACCATTGGGTATTTCATGATTCTAAACAAATCTTTATTCAAATGGTTAGAGTTTATAGAAGTACATATTTTATAAGAAGTGCAATAATGACTTGTCCTAATAATGACTTGCTCTTTGGAACCACTTATTTTAAAATCGTATTGGGCCATCCTTAGAAAGCTGGACTAGTCCACCTGTCCTTAAACTAATCAGAAGGTAATAGCGAGTAGAAGCAATGGCAAGAAGGGTCCCTGAAGAGCAAGGGTTGCACCTGCTCTTAGAGAGCAGAGGTTAGAAGACTTAAAACCGGAGGAATAGGGCAGGGAACCCTAAGGGGCTTTAAACGTGGGACGTGGGATCTGAGAGCTGGGTGAGCCTGCGAAGTAAGGACTGTGCACTGGGGGCTGGCAAAGTCTGGGGCCTGGGAAAGGGATTCTGGGAAGTGGATCAAGGAAGAAGGGGGCCACAAGGTGGGGGGTAGTAAGCGGGGGGACGGGGATGGGGGTAGGACGAAGTATCCCAGGAGTGGGTGAGGGGTGAGGCGTGGAGGGGAGCGCTAGGACACAAGGATGTATCCAGGAAAAGAGGAGGGAGACATTCATACGTGGAGGGCGAAGGAGAGAGTGCTGATGTAAAAGTGAGGCTGAGGAAGGGATGCGTGTGGGAGCTGAGAAAGAGGTGCAGCGCAGGGAGAGCCAGCGATCTCAGCGCTCGCAGGGAGCAAGGGCGAGGAGCGGGAGGAGAGCGGCCCCGGAGAAGCGGCGCTGCACAGGCGCCCCGTACCAGGCTGCGCAGATTATCCTCCTGTGACTGGACCGTGAGCGCGGCGGTCCCGGTCAGCGCCCGGCGAGCGAAGTCGACGCTGCAGCGAAGATGGAGGTGCTGGGTTCGGCAGACCGAGGCTGGAGAAGCCAAGGAACAAGTATCCGCGACCTCAGGCATGGTTGTGGGAGATCCGCCGCACGTCAACCAGCACCCAGACACTCTACCGCCAGACTTTCACCGCAAGCCTGAGAAAGGAGGGAAGCATAGAGGGTAGACGGCGCGGTGCACCCCGGGAAAGGGAGGCTTCGAGCCTTCAGGGTGCTTAGTGAAGGGCAGGACGGAACTACCAATCCCATGATGCAGCGCGATCAGGCTAACGCTAGACAGCATGGGATTGGGGGGCGGTGCGCGGAGGAACCGAGGGGTATCTGCTACAGGGGTAGGGTGGATTAAGGGAAACGCTGAGTGGAGTGGAGACACATCTAGTGGAACGCTTTCATTTTAGTTCTGTTCAGTTGTGATAGAAGCCATGATGGCATCACGAAAAACAAAGACTATTGGTGCACATTTGTTGAGGGCGGGGCTGTCTTGCGTACATAAAAGGTGTATCAGAAAGGCAGTTACTGTGCAGTTCCTCGTTAGTATAGTGGTGAGTATCCCCGCCTGTCACGCGGGAGACCGGGGTTCGATTCCCCGACGGGGAGACACAATGACACCTTTTTCCTTTTGGTTCAACAAACCAAAGAGTTGGTTGACTATACAGTGACCTCACTGTTTCCTGTTTTTCTGGTTCTCTCAAGTATTCCCAGTCCCAAGTACCTAAACCGGATAAAACAACACCTGAGAAAGGAATTAAGAAATAACGCACTCGCCACAGTGGCAATAATAGAACAGCGGCACTTCTAGCTTAGCTCCACTTAATGTGAAAGTCAAAGGAGTGTTGAAAGATGCCTGGCAATTTAATTTTAAACAACTTTTAAGAAGACCTGAGAAATGAGAAACAGTCTGTGTTACTCAGCAAAACAGATCACAGCAGATTAAGTTCCTGAAAAGGGCTTGTAACATTGCAAACGTTGTATTTTGAAAGACAGGAAAACTCACTTCTTCTACCTCCTCCGTAAAAGATTGCAAAGACTTCTCATTTCCCTCTCTTGATTCATGTAGACTTTCTTCGAGTGCTCAATGTAATTTGCGGATATTAAGTGCACTCTGCCACACTGGCCGCCTAGAAAAGAGCTGAAGGGAGGTGGGGGGGATCTGTATCCAAACTAGTGATTAATGTTCACTCCACTGCCAGATGCTCCCATGATGACCTAATCCAGCCTGGTGCTTGGCTGCAAAACAGGGCCCAGGGAGGACGGATACATGCAGTTCTGGAGGGGCAGGTATTACTTCTTTAGGAAGGGTCAAGAGTAGCATAATAGAGGGTAAAACATCTGAGGTGGGTTTTGAAAGCCATGGAGGAGCCAAGGAAACCACAGGAACTGACAGGGCATGGGCTGAAACAGCCCGGGGTGGGAGTGGGGGACAATTCTAGATATTCAAAATCTCACTGTTTAACCAAAATCCCTCAACCACACATTAAGGTTTCTCTGTGTTGTCTGTCTGTTTGTCTTGGAATGTTCTCTGAGGACCAGGCTGGCCTCTGCCTCTCGAGCGCTGGGGTTAAATACATACGCCACAACTGCTCTGTGGTGGTGCTATACTTTCCTCTCCCGCTGTGGGCTGTGTTTGGTTTGATGTAAATATTAGTCGCCTCTAAAATCCCTCTCTTTTCATCCTTAGAAGTAGGCACATGACTTAGCTGGGCACGTGACTGTCCTAAAAGAAGACCCTTCTTGCTCCTTTTGCATTTAGACCTTGCAATTAGATTCCGACCAGAAGAGTGTCAGCAGATTGTCAAGTAGGGTTTCTATGAAGTGTCTTCACATGAAGCAACAACAAAAGACGCCATTCTGTCCTCTAGAACATAGACGTAAGGTCTACGGCTGTAACTGCATATTATAGCGTGAGGTTGGAGCTGTGTGCTAAGAAAGATAGAGAAGTGAAATCGGGAAGACAAGAACTAGAAATGACCCACCTCGTTAGGACCATCGAACCCCTCTACACACTGCTTCAGATTTCTTTTAAGAGAGAAATAAACGCATTTGCTTAAGACAGAGTTATTCCGGGATAGTCTGTCATTGAGGTGGGTGCCAGTCTTTGGTAAGAGCCGGTTCTAGTCAGACCACTTCTACGACTTGTCCATGTCTGTCATTCTGTCAGTTTGCCATTATTTGGGAGTGGAGTATATAGATTTTTTCAATTGAAAAATATTTTTCATACACTAGATTTTGAGCATGTTCCCCCTCTCCCATTTCCTACATCCTGCCCACCTCATTACTGACCCAACTCCCTGCCCCCCCCACCTCTCTCTCAATAAAACAACAACAAAGGGAGCCCTGTACACCATGAGAAGGCTGTTGAGATGATGCTAAGGGACTCAGCTAACGTGCATGGCGAGCAACTCCTGTTGTTAAATCCAAAGGCGATGATTCGTCTCTGAAATGAAAGGGGTGAATGATCAGTAGCTAGCCAAAAACCAGCCAGGGCCTGCTTCACAACTTCAAGCAGCAAGGGTGGAGAGAGGCTGGAAATAAATCCAAACCGACACAAGAGACGAGAGCACTTTAATAAGGAAAGCGTAAGTTTATGCTTACCTTATATCGGCTGTAGACAAGAGGGATAGGACAGCATATTTATTATAAGAATGCTTGGGGGATAAGATCCGAGGGATAAGCTTAGGTCGCTGTTATCCACAAATTGAAGGGCTTAGTCTTCTGGACTGGCCTCAGTTAATGTTCTGACAAGTTTCCCGGGAGACGGGAGACAGATATTTGAGCCAATGCTCTAACATACACTCAGGACTATGGACCAGTCTTTTCTTCTTTGTTAACTGATTGTCCTACTGGTCTCTCCACACCCCCCTCCCTACCTTTGCTAAGAAATTTAGGGCCACTCAAAATTTTTCTTCTCTTATGTTTTAGTAAATACTTTTCTGTGGCAGAATGTAAGATCAAGGGGGTGGGGGATATGCACTGAGAGATACAGGCAAGAAAAAAGGAAAACAAAACATGAAATTTCAAGTCCATCTTCCTGTTGCTCTTCCTTCCTTCCTTCCTTCCTTCCTTCCTTCCTTCCTTCCTACCTTTCTCTCGTTTTTTTTTTTCCTCTCTTTTTTTTGGACAAACATGTCTCTTATTTCCATTGTATAGCATTTAACTGATAATTACAGAAAAACAGAGGAGAGGAAACAGTTCCAAGGTGGGAAACCACAGTAGCTTGGACCACAGTCCCAAGGAGCATTAAAAAAAATGCAGTCAAATCCAGCGTGAGTTCTGAAAGCGGAGTTGATAGGTTTTCTGGTCAGATTAGAGGTCAACTAGAAGAGAAAGAGAGGAGTTGAGGCTGACATCAAGACTGTTGGCGTAAGAAATCAGGAGACTGCAATTTGATTAACCAAGAATGGGTATGGGGGTGCTATGGGAGAAGTAGGCTTGAGCAGGGACCCATATTTTTACGTGGTAAATTTGAGGCATCAATTCCTCATCTGAGGGGAGATCCTGAGTAAGTCAGATGTGTGAGAACTGAGGTCCTCTGGAGCGGCTACACTTTTCACTGACTGGAACATAATGACCACAGTGAGATGGAATGTAACGGATCAAGTAGTCAGTTATCTCAGCCTTTCTTTAGCCCGTTTTAGCGACTGCTTACTGTCAAACTCTGTGCCTGACACAGTGTTTTTGTGACTACCAGATAAAAGTTCTCACAGTGCGTTTGAAGATTGCTGCACCTCTGGCTTGGATAACATCTGAGTCCAAGGAACGTTTTTGGTTTTTTTTGTTTTTTTGTTTTTTTGTTTTTTTTATGTTTGCAAAACTTGGTGATGCACGACTGCCAGCCCCACTTTCAGGAAAGCTGAAACAAGAGGACTGCAAATTGACGGACACACAGTGAGAAGACGTCTGTCTCAAAAATCAGTAAATGGGACTGGAGAGATGGCTCTGGCAATTAAGAGCATTGGCTGCTCTCCCAGAGGACCCAGGTTCGATCCCCAGCTCCAAAGCATCCGGAAGTCCAGTTCCAGGGGATCCTACATCCTCTTCTGGCCTCTGAGGGTATCTGGTATCCAAGTGGGGCACAGACATATATATATATATATATATATATATATATATATATATGTGTGTGTGTGTGTGTGTCCATACACATTAAACAAACAAACACAAAAGGAAAGAAACAGGAAGGATTCCACACTCCGTTAAAGACATCCGAATCACACCCTATGCAATGATTTCACACACTTTCTTTTGTGTGACTACAGCTTCCACAAACTTCTTTCATGGAAGAGTCATTGTTTGCAAGCCGAGTTTGCATTCTAGAGAATGGTCACTCAAACAGGCTGAGAATAAACTATTTTCTTATTTCAGGGTACTTATTTGACCCAGACTGTGTAGAGTCCTGAGGAAAAGCTGGGGGGGGAGGCTAAATGTGATTTGGGGGGCTCACCAAGGAGATGGCACAAGAAAGAAAAGCTAGCCACGGAGACTTGGGGAATACAGCTCCTTGTATAGACAGACAGGCAATGTAGTGAGTGTCTCTGAGGAGAAATGGAGAGAGCATTGTAGAGAGGAGCTGTCAGCTGTGTGGAATGCTGCTGTTCGTTCAGTAAGATAAGGGTTAGCAATGCGGAAGTCACTGTAGTAGCACGTCAGACCTCAGTAGTGTCGGGACCATGAAAACCTAACTGAAGAAGGTTCAAGAAGACTGGGAAGCAACCGAAAGAGACTTGTGTGTGTTGAAGAATTTTATGAAGATCGGAAGGAAAAGGTGTGGGTGGGGGCGGAGGGGTCATAGCAGAAGAGAAGAGTGAGTGAAGGGAAGGGTTTGTCTGTTGGAAGGAATAAAGCTATACTTATCGACTGTTGGGAATGTTCAGTAGAGATGAGGTTACCAGAAATAAAGGCAGGAGGGGTGGGGAAAGGCTGGGGCCATGTCTCCCTTGGCCACCAGAGTCTGAGATCCAGGCTACAAGCGAAGATGCTGGCATTAGCTAGAAGGCGGTGGTAATTTACTCACAACCACAGATGGTAGGCACAGCATGGTGTAGATGCAGGTGTAGGGTCAGACAAAGGTAAGTGAACCAAAGAGGATTGCGGGACCTTCTTGTCCAAAGTAGGAAGCAAAATCATCAGTCAAGAGTGAGGTGAGAGACAAACAAGGCAGAGGAAGTTACAAGGCAGAAGAAAGAGGTGATAAGTCTGTGGCAAGAGAGACTGGGTGGTTAGTTTGTGGTCAGGGTACCTCTAAGGGGCCCCAAGGACCTTCCTTAGTCATAGGTGTTAGCATTCCTTCTAGGCTCTGCCCCACAGTTACCTGGCAACAGTCAGGTATGCCTGACTCTCTATAAAAGGGGTTGTTTGCCCCCCACTCTTACTCTTACTCTCTGCCCCTTCTCTCCTTGCCCCTTCTCCCTCTTCATTCTCCCCCTCCCCCTCTCTCTCCAAGTATTCCTGCTGCTTTCTCTCTCTCTCTCTCTCTCTCTCTCTCTCTCTCTCTCTCTCTCTCTCTCTCTCTTTCTCTTCCCGTCTCTCTGCATTTCTCTGTCCAATTCTCAGTCAGTGGTACTTCGTGACACCCCACAGTGAGACATCTAGAAGCAGATTGATACAAGGAAGAGGTCTATTTTCAGGCGAGTTGTGTTGACCCTCAATCAGTCCCTCAAGGCAAGTGACTAGAAGGCGACCCCCAAATGGCGATTACAAGCAGTTTGTATACTTTTTAGGGGCACAGGTTACCTCAGCAAAGTCACAGTTCAAACGTATTGGCTGAGCATATTGACCTTTCAATCTATTGGCTAGCAAGCATCAGTCAGTCCATTCTGAGAATTCTCTACTCAAGAATGTTCCTGTGGGTGGAGAATGGAACCTGGCCTAGCCTTGACCCAAGGCAGGTGGGTGTAAGGCTGGCAAAAGCCCCTAGGGGTCCTTCACCGTGTCCTAAATAAACTCTATTCCATATTATTCCCTCACGGGGAAGGGATGCCTCAGCATAGGACCGCAGAGGCACCCCCTTGCACCTCACTATACCAGGCCTCCGCCAAACGTATCCTGGTTCTTTCTTTTCTTTTATAAAACACAATAGGTTTCAAGTTGAGCCAGGCCAGCACCACGGGAGTGTTCTACAGTTGCCTGGGATGTGTTTGGCGAGACATTTATGCAGGCTGGTCGTGGGGGGAGGGGTGCGGGTGGGGAACGGGACAGTAAGTGTGTGAAAGATAGTGAAGACGGTGAGTCTATAAATGAGGCCAAAAGAGAGAGTCAGACAGTAATCCGGAGAGGCCGAGAACGCGGAAAGAACGAGGCAAAGATAGCTGTGGATGGCTTGCTGTTCTGAGTGCCAGGCAAGAGGAAGATACATTTGACCTGTACCCGTACTCATAGAAAGTATTTCTAGAAAGAGTCTCAGGTCCAGCGCCATTTGCCTGCGAGAAAAAGAAGTTTTTCTCTGGCAAGGAGCGACTTATTCCGGCAGAAGAGTCTTCAAAGCTTTTTGATTTTTTTAATATAACTTAGTGTATTTACCTTTCCTATTTAAAAAAAAAAAAAAAGTGCTGATGTGGAGAGAGGAAAAAAAGTCAGTAGACCCCAAACCACAAAGGGACACAGAAGCCTAGTCCTGTCTACCCACCTTCCCCTACGGCCTCCCCTTAGCACAGCTGACCCGGCTACCTTGAATTTGCCTGAGGCCCCTGCCTTGTTCTTCTGTCAGCATAGACATCTCTGTGTCCTCGACCTCACAACCTTTCCTCCCAATCTTGGCAAGGTTCTCCTCTTTCCCCACCAAGCAGGCCTCTAATCCCTTACAATTTGGTAGAGCCATGGTTCTCAACCTGTGGGTCGCGAATTCCCCGGGGTCAACCGGCCTTTCCACAGGGGCCGCCCATATTAAAGGGTGAAAGCGTTGGGAAGGATGAGATCCACGGGGCTTTTGTGGGGCCTTCAGTTCCTCCCTGGGATGTGTGAAAGGTGGGACCTTCAGTTCCTCTTTTTTTTGGGATGGGAGAAAGGTGAAGAAACTACCAAATTTCAACTGCTTTTTTTTTTTTTTACGTTTAACTTACACAATGGTTAAAGCAATACTGACCCGTTTTCTCCATCGCATGCTTTAAAAAAAGCGTAACCTCGTGCAAGGATTCTATACTTACAAGCACATCTCCGGTCTTTTCATGGGGAATTGGGGAAGCCTGAAACTCAAGGCACAGGAGATAACGTTCTGCCAACTTTGGAAAACAGTCTAACTGGCCTTTCCCAGCAGCTCCCCACACCACGGTCACAGCGGGCAGTCTGCAGAGTGTCTCCCACACAGACTTGCCACTTGTCTCTCTGCCTGCGTGCGTACTTCCAAGGAGCTGACCCGAACAAAATAGGTTTCCAGGTAGTCCTTGGAGCCAGAATATCTCTGCTGGTCAGGTGACTCTCTCCCGTTCCCCACATGCAGTGTGAGGGAGGACCAACGGTATTGTCACCGAGAAGCCTCATTAGAGAAGAAGAGCTCAGAAAACGGGAGTCCGCAGCTTTCACCAGAGACCCTGGTGATTCGTGTGCACGCGGTGTTAGAGGCGCGAAGGTTGCCTTTGGAACTGAGGGAGTTCAGTTCAAGAGTTCGTCAGCTACATCAGGACTCTTTGGAGATCCACTGTGCTGGACACTGATTTGAGTATTCTCTTGTTGCACTAAGATACACTCCACAACCAAACAGTTAAGCAGTCTCCCACACCAGAGACCCCAAATCGCCCATTTTCCCTTTCCGAGCATGGTCGGTCAATGATTGAATAAATTGGTAAATGGGTGGTAAATAGGATTTCATGTGAGGATCTAGCCATTCTTTATTTTTATCCGCCTATCTATCTAGATATTTACCTAGATATCTAATATCTACTTTTATGTACGTTGGTGTTTTGCCTGCATGTGTGTATGTATGTGTAAAGGTGTCAGGTCCCTTGGAATTGGGGTTACAGACAGCTGTGAGCTGCCATGTGGGTGCTGAGAATTGAACCCAGGTCCTCTGGAAGAGCAAGCAGCCAGTAGTCCTTGCCACTGAGCCGTCTCCCCAGCCCCAAGGATCTAGCCATTCTTATATTTGCTGCTTTACTCAAGGTTGCCCCCTGAACTTAATGGTCATAATGGTACTATTAGTACTCAGAAGAAGAAAAAGGAAAGCCCCACCTAGTAGACCCTCTTTCCCTAAGTTCCTTTCTGGATGCTTTCAGTCTTGCTCCTGAGGCTAACTGCTGTCTGTGATTTGCATATCACTCTGACTCATTTTGCTGTTGCTATGCTGATATTTCTTTCATATGAGTAGAAGTGCACATTTATACTTTCCACACTTGGCTCCTTAGGCTGAGCATGATGTCTCTGCGATTCTTCCGTGTGGCTGTACAGAGCTCCAGATTGTGTCTTCTCACCACTGTGTCCCGTTGGGCCCTGTGTGGACCTAGCCCATTTCAGACCCTGGGTTATTAGGATTGATGTTTCCACCGGCATCCTATTGTATGCCTGCCGGTGAACAGACCGTGCAGCCAGATATTGATGTGGTGTTTTGGAGACTGGAGGGCTAGCCGAACCTGAAGGGACTCTAGCCAGCCTGAGCCTGGTGAACATGGCTCTGGTAGGCCTTACCTTTTCCCCTATTGCCTCTGCCTTGCTAAACCGTTAGATTACATCCCCAGAGCTAGCCACTGTGGTCTATTCTGTTACTTGGCCACTCCCTCCTCCTGAGGCTGACGACCAAGGTCCAGCTATCAAAGCATTGAGGTCCAGTGATCAAGAGCTCCCTTTGGCTCACCTAAGTAATATATCCAATCAAAACGAAACACCTCATCCTACCATGAGGTCCCCCTTTACCTGCGTAAACGGCCATTTTCCCATGAGCTATGTCTGTCTCCTCTTTATCCAGAGGCAGTCCTTTGTCGCATCTCAGGACAAATGCCTCTTCTTTCTCTCCTTCTCCCTCGTCCTCCATCTCCTGTCTTTATTTCTTAGTCCCAGCTCCTTGTACTCCTGGGCCAAATAAGTCTCCTCTGTGCTGAGAACTTGGTCTTGGGGGTCCTGAGCCAACACCAAACCTTACAGAATCCATCTCTGGGAATTTTCCTCCAGACCTATTTTGTCAAGTAAGAGCTTTTGCTACAGCAAAGAGCCTTTAGCTTTTGGGGGTTTCCTACAAAGGTGGCAGCTGCCTGGTTCAGAAAGAGGTGACCCTAAAGGAAGCAGCTGTGGTCAGGTGATAGGGACAAGGTAGTTGCAGCTGTGGGTCTCCATTTCCCCCTGCTGCTTCCGTTTCTGCTCTAGGTACACCTGCCTGCAAGCTCATTTCTATCGGTACTGACTCAGGGATTCCAGCTCTGTTTACCACTCCCCACCAGCTCTCCAGTGACCGCAGGAGCTTACACTTTTGTCCCAAGCACCTGAAGCCCGAGGACGGTTTGACAAGCAACTGTAGGATTTCTGCTGGTTGTTCTCACCCACAGGGTAGTTTCTTCCCACTGACTCATGTCTGTTTGTACGGATGAAGGCCCACCATAAAAGCCTCCCTTCTACGAGTTCTTAGCTACAAGACCCCATTTGAGGAAGCACGGTTTTGTCATCTCTCACTAACGGCCTCTCTTACTGATACAGAGTTGAGCAAAGCCATACAAGGAACCCATGAGTGAGTGTGTGTGTGCGTGCGGGTGTGTACAACACATGCAAGCATGCATGTGCCTGCAATATGAAGGTCAGGGGTCAACCTCTGCTGTCATTTCTCCAGTGCCATCCAGCTGGAGCTGGAGCTGGCTGGAGAAGCAAGGCCTTCTGGTCAGAATCCCAGGGATTTGCTTATCTGTCTGCCCCCGACTGACTGGCAACGGAATGACAAGTATTTGTCCCAGAGCCTCGCCTTTTGATGTGGGATCTGGGATTGAGGGCTGGGTCCTCCAGCATGAGCTTTGATAAGCACATAACTGACATGCCTTCCCCAGCCCTCAGTTGTCTGACCTTTCTCTTTCTCACACAGATGTGTCCCCATGTCCCCATCTCTCCTTTACATATTGACAAAAATATAGCTGCACACAGTTATAGGGTACTGAGTTTTCGAATATAACTTGGAATGACCAGAGATAAGCAACCTATGTAGCACTTTACCTCCGACATGTGACGTCTTCCGGGATGAGAAGACTCTAGGCCCACCCTTCCAGTGACATTCCAGTGCACCACCCTTAGCTCTGAGCTCTAATCACTGTATTGTGCAAGAGCCCTCAAAAAGAGAAAAAGAAAGCTTACTCCTTCGGTCTGGGACTTTGGACCCTGTAGCTGGAACCACAGACTTCCATGGCCACCTTCAGATTTGGCCTCCCCTATTTTCCAAGTTGCTTTCTCTTGCCTTCCAGAGAAGCTGTTTCTACAGCCAAACTCCACTCCCTTTGCCATGGACACCAAACCTCACTCTGCAGCCCCCATGAGGGCCGTTTTCAGAGAAGGTCCTGGCAGCCTCACCTCTGTTCCCAATCTCTTTCTCTACAATCACCTTCCCTGTGTTGTTCCTTAATATCCAGATCCCGACCTTTATGGACACCTATGGGTGCAAACCCTTAGCTACCACCGTTCGTCAGTTCAGCCTTTGCAGATCCACCTACTGTTGGAACTGACTCCCCCAAACCAACACTCACAGAGCTTTCACAGTCAGGCACTCCACTCTGACAACTGAGAAAGGCAGACCACAAGCGGTGTAGTTTCAGGCATGGTCATACAGGTACACTTGGCCTTTTTATTTACCCTGCGCTCACACTTCCTGTGAGCAAGTGCTGTTTTTACAGTTCGGCATTACCGTAATTTCATGTCACCCCCTTGTGCTTTTGTTTAAAATATCTCACAGTAGCTTGGCATCGTGGTATATGCCTTTAATTCTAGCACTTTGGAGGCTAAGGCAGGTGGATTTCTGTAAATTCAAGGTCAATCTGACCTACAAAGGGAATTCTAGGCCAGCCAGGGCCACATGGTGAGTTCGTCCTTTCTCCCTTTCTTTCTTTCCTTCCTTCTTTCCTTCTTTCCTTCTTCCTTCCTTTTGGAAGGCATGAAAGAAAGGCAATTTTATTAAAAAGAAAAACAACAGAAGGGAGACCGGACCAGAGCACAGGTATGTCCATCCAGAGCACAGGTTAGTCCATCGGGCCTTCAGCGCCCTGGTGGTGATCTTGTCTTTTTCAATGATGTGGACAATGACAACCATGACTGATACGGCATCCTGGTCCATAGCATTCAGTACGGTCTGAGAAATGGTTTCAAACGTGTTCTGGATCAAAGTTGGACTCCTAGAGAGAGCCATACATTTGTTCAGAGCAGGTACCACTGACTACAAAGTCATCAGTCACCATGGGACAGCCAATGAGGGCCAGAGAGCAAATAAAGAGCTTAAAGGTCTTGGGGTCCAAGCTAGCGATGACAGGCTCTGTGTAGTAGGGACTAAACCGTGTCTCATACAAGAGGTTGGCCACCGTGCTCATGAGGGTGTAAGGCTTGATCTGCTGACCTTCCTTCAGCTCATACAGGTTCAGTCAGAACTTGAGATGCTGGGCAACTGTCTGGACATCAGTGGCCAGGTCGGCCAGGCCTATGCAGAGTCTGTTACCCATGGGAAAGATCTTCTGGAAGTCTGTGGTCACCATCTGGGCTTAGATCTCAAAGTTCTTTCCCTTCATGGCCATGACAGCCCCTCCATTATATGACATAATAGATGTGATCGTGCTGTAATAGGAGCCCAATCTCCACTGTGGTGCCTACAAACCGGCTCTGGCTTTCTCAGGGCCCCTCCCCATCTTTCTAGAGGACACAGACAACTATGAGCAGAATTGGAGAGAAGTCAATTGCGGAACGAAAGCCACCCCGGTGAGGCTTCAGGTGGGAATGAGGGACACACCATTGAGCGATGGATACAATCCATGTTGTAAGTGAGGGAAAGGCTCGTTATTTACTGAGTCGTGTGTAGTAGGCCCTGCTGTTTTGTTGAAGATAAGACTTGTCAGCTGCGAAATCGTAAGGTGAACTGGAGCAATGTTTAAACAATGTTGAAAGAGCATTTTGGTTTCCCCTGACTGCTGGCAATAGAAAGAAAACAGCAACAACAACAAAACAAACAAAACAAAACAAACAAAAAAACCCCAAGCAAGTTAAAGATTAAATTACAAAGCAAAAAGGAACCAGAACTTATAGGTGGGGGAGAAAAAACCCTCAACTTAATGCAAAAATAAGAAAGTATGTCTTAAAGAAAAGTGTGTTGGGTGTGACTTGATAACGTGGTCACTGTGAAAACATTGTCTCATTCAGGTACCTCAGCAGAAGCCAGGAATGGAGAAGGGACAATTCTAACACAAACAGTATCAGTCAAGACTAAGGGGAACAGAGAAACCAAGACAGGATGAGGTAAGTGTGTAAAAAAAAGAGCTCTTCAAGACAAGGGTGGAAGGATCCCAGAAGTCGCTGTGACATCCCCAGGTTGCCACCCCCACGGCAGACCAGAATTCATACACACGATCCCTCTCCTCCTTCACCCCACCCCCACCCCAACAAGGCCACCACCAAGGCTTCGAATGACTCTGCTACCCTTGGCAGTCTTGTGGGAGGAGCCCACACTGAGAACAGCGCCTGTGGTGCTTCCCAAAGCTGAGCAGACAGGGGCTGTCCCAAAGGACGCTGTCGCTCCAATTCATTCTGAAGGTGGGACCACTGTCTTAGAGCATCTGTGAAGTCAGAGAAAGTCTGAGTATGATGGTTTACTGGGGTTTGCCTTCCTAACTTGTGCTTCCTTGGGACTCATTATCCCCCACCCCCCCAACCCCCTTCCCTTCCTATTTCTCCTATTAGACTAGCTGAAGACCCGAGCTTCCCCTAGCATTTTATTTAGGGAGCACAGAAGTAAACTTGTCTGGGTGCACAGTTGGCACAGTGCGGAGAGCTTTTTGCACAGCGGGAAAGGAGGTTGTTTCTGGGTGAGTCTCCAGTCTTAGACGTTTGTTTTAGATTGCCTTTTGAATGGGACCTGAGGGCTAGATTTTGAGATTGTTAGGGTAGAGAGACGTATTTTCGCATACAAGAAACTCGTGAATCCGAGAGGGCCGTGGGCAGGAAGATATGGACTAACTAAGTGAGCTCCCAACCCAGGTTTGTATGTCGGAGCTCTAAGGTAATGTCTGAGGGATGCGGGAATGCTAATTCTGTTTCTATGAGGTCAGAAAGTCAGTGCCCCTCACCCCAGTTCCCTTCTGAGAAAAGGAAGAGAGACGTGAGCTTCCTCTCCACCTAAAGAAAATACAAGAAGTCTCGAGCCAGGAAGAGGCCCTCAGCAGAAGTTGCGTCTGTCTCTGGATCTTTGACCTCCCAGCCCTCAGAATACTGAGAATAATGGTTTGTTTTTCTGTATCGTTGCATTGTGGTAGCCTGCATGGACGAAGATACTTATGACTCAAAGAGTCACTTCTGCTCATGTTTCGAGCGCTAAATTGGGGCTGCAGTTTTTGAAATGTGATCATAGACTTTCAAGTTTCCCAAGCATCCATAAATGATTATGAGCCTACACATGGTTTTATCCGGGGCTGGGGAGGTCAGGGTTGTGGAGGAGGGCTGGCCTCTTGAGAAAAAGTAAAGGGATGGTGAGGAAGATACAGGTGTACGGACATCTCATAAACCGTGCCTGTGCAACAGGCTAGGTATAGGCTTAAGACTACAGAGTTTGCGTCTTGAGCCAGCAACATTCAAGTGTTTGCCACACGTGTGCTTCCTATCACACAGTGGAACCCTGTCCTGAACAAACATATTAAGCATGATGGTGAGAGTGACTGATAGAAAAGAACATTTCCGGTGCAGTTGATGACAGGTGGCAAGCTCAGAAGCAAAACAGTAAGCTCCGAGAAAGAACTCCCATTCTGTTCTGGTCTCCATGTTTTGACCCCCTCCAAAGCTACCCTCTGAACTCCTCATGGCAAGGTCGGGTATTGGGAGATAGTTCCTTTGGGAAATCATTAGGTCAACAGGGTGGGGCCCTCATCATTGAGGTGAGCTCTTTGCGAAGAAACCTGAGAGCTGTCCTACCTTCCCTTGTGTGAGGATACAGTGAGAAGGCACCTGCTACAAGCAAGGAAATGGGTCATCGTCTCAGGACTGCTGGCACCCGGAGCTTGCCTCTGGATTGATAAGAAACGCATTTCTGTTGTCTACAAGGCAGGTAGCTTATGCGTTTGGTCTTGGAACTCCGGATGGATGAAGGTACACTTTAATCGCTCGGGCGCATTTCCAAAGGAGGATGAATCTGCCACAGCTTGCATGAAAGGACTGTCCACCCTGAGGCTCTCAAGTCCACCATGGCTGACAGTCAGTACCTCAGGCACTGGGGTTTCCTGACCCCAGAAGCAGAGGAAACAGAAGAATCAGTCTTTCTACCCTTTGGATAACGTTATAGACCTTGGGAAGTGGCACACAGACCAATCCCGATTTGATAGGTGGGAATTGCACAATGACACAGGGGGACTGAGAGGCGGCAGTCATCAGAAGACATATGGAGGCTTATACCATGAAATATTATTATCCAGCCTATTTTAGAGAGGAAGAACAGAAGCTCTAGTAAATGAATAATTACCTCAGATCACTCAACTTGAACTAGCAGAGCTAGGGAGGGTTGAAAGCCAGACAAAGAGACCCCAGACCACATTCTTTTATTGCACAGCCCTGAACTCTGGCCTCAACTGTAGACATTTTTTTTTCTCCTAACTTCCTTTTACCCCCACTGCATGAAAAATTGCAAGCGAGATGTATTTCCTTTCACTCAGACCGTTTCAAAAGCCATTGTTACTTAAGCGCGGAGGTTGGAGGGCTTCCAAAGACTGAAATACACAGAAAACATCTGGCCATGCTCTCTAGCGCATACACACTTAGGAGCACACAACAGGCAGACCAGGAAGAGCCAGGCCATGGATACCATCTCAAAGCTTGACTTTGAATATAAAGCAGAGAAGGTCATGTGTGAGCAGTCTGTTAGACTCTGTGCAGGATTGTTTGGGTCACTGTTGTCCCAGGGAAATGAGTGGGTCAGCTTGAGCAATAGTTTGCTCAACTAAGTCGGTAAGATTAGGTCCTTAGGAAACCAGGGCCAGAAAGATAAATGACATTTTTATAAGATATATTACTGTGAGATAATGGCATGTCTCTACACACTCACACACACAAACACACTCACACACAAACACACACTCACACACACAAACACACACACATAAATACACACTCTGGAACACATGTGCAAGCACACAACACACAGCCAAACATACTCACACACAAACACATACATATACAAATATACACACTGGAACACATGCACAAGCACACAAACACACACAAACACACTCACACAGAAACACACAGAAACCCACACTCACACACAGAAACACACACAGAAACACACCCATACACAAATATACATACTGGAACACATGCGCAAACACACAACACACACACAAACATACTCACACAAAAACACACACATATACAAATACACACAGAAACACACACACACAAACACTCACATACATACAAACACATATAAACACACACTCACACACACACTCACACACACACTCACACACACACTCACACACACACACACACACACACACACACTCACACACACACTCACACACACACTCACACACACACACACACACTCACACACACACACACACACACACACACACACACACTCACACACACACACACACTCACACACACACACACACACACACTCACACACGCACACACACAACACTCACACACTCACACATACACACTCACACAAACACTCACATACATACAAACACATATAAACACACACACACACACACACACACACACACACCAGTGAAGGAACTGGAATATAAACTGCATGTGATGTCACCTGTGTCCCTAGAAAGTAAGGCTATGCTATCTGTTCATTCTGATCCTTGTAGCCAAATTTGTTGTATGTTTGCACCAAATTATGGTAGACTAGGTCATAGGAGTGTGTTAATTAACAAGCACACTTATTTTGCTATATAATACATAGTTAACATTTTTAGTACTTCCTATGTACCAAGCCTGTTCTAAGGGCTTTGGACACATCAACATATTTCAGTTAAACCTGATAAGGATGAGAGGAATAGGCACACTCCTGTAAGCTCAACACTGAAGCTGAGGCAGGAGGATGAACCATCACATGCATACCAGCCAGGAAACTCAGTATGTTGGCCAAGTTGGCCTAGAACTTGTAACAACGTTCCTTCCTCAGCTTTCTGGGTGTTTGTTTGTTTTAAAACAAAATCTCAATCATTCGATTTTATCAATGAGGACCAGGGAGCCAGATGCTGGGGTGAAAGTCAGGTATCTCAGCAAAGTACCCAGCTGACCTTCCCCCAAAGCCAATGTCTCAGCACCAGTGCCTCTCTCTCTCGAAAAACCTTCAAACTCAATGTCACTCCCCTCTACTTCCTGTATGCCTCTCCATCCATGCTCCTGGCTCCCTCTCACTCTCTGTGGCTTTTTCCTTAATAAGCCTAGGTCTACTTCCTGTCAACTGGTTGCTTGCTCCGCCTCTTGACCTATGGTTGACTTTATTTAATCCTGTTTTCAATACTCAAGCAGAAAGCTCTCGGATTAAAGGTGCGTGCTAAGGCCGAACCATACCACAACTGAAAAGAGGTTTTTTCCAGTCAATAACACCATGTCAGGGTTCAGAGTGTTGATCAAATACCTTGCAACAGCTTTCCAAGTACTAGGAATTGTGGTAATCTTCCTGCCTCGGCTGCCCAAGTGCTACTGTTGCTGATTACTGGGGGTGGGAAGCCGGCTTTGTGTGAGGAGGGGGAGGTGGGGTGTGTGTCTGTGTGTAGGTGGTTATGTGTGCACATGGAGGCCAGAATTGATGCCTGATGCCCTCCTTGCTTGTTCTCCACCTTAGTTCTTGAGACAGGTCTCTCACTGAGCCAGGTGCTCGCTCACTGGCTAAACTGGCTGTCCAGCAAACCCCAGGAAATCCTCCTGTCTCCACATCCCAAGTGTTGGGGTTAGGCTTTTTATAAGAGTTCGGGGTTCTGAACTCAGGCCCTCATATTTGAGCACTTACTGGATAAGTCTGGATGAGTCTCCTCTCCAGCCTGGCTCAGAGCTTTGGCCAGGCACAAAAAGGCAGAGAGGTCTCTCTTTTGTGATTCTGCCCTGGCCACCCCCACCACGAGACGCTCTCCCTTTCCAGCCCGCCACTCACCACCCTGCAAGCTTCAGTCAACTCATATTTCTTCTGTGAAGAAAATGTCTACGCCCGGGCACAGCCTCAGTCCCCAGGTGCTGTATTTTCCAAGTCTTATTCACACTGTAGAGATGTTTACTCTTTGGCCTGCGGCTGTCTCTGCCCTCTGAGTTTCTATATAACAATCAATAATCTAAGGTACGTAAATAAAGGGAAACCTAATTAAGGAATATATTTTTTGTAACAAAGAGCTAGGCTTAAGCCAGTGCCTGGCTGTGATCTCATCAGACCATGCCCAGTTAAGACAGATGTTTCTTCTTCCTTAGTTCCCCAAAGCCGGCTGTTGGCTGTGCTGGGCCAGGCCCTCTGAACCTCTTCTAGCTCTCACTGCTGCCTGCTACATGAATCATTCTTTGCTCAAATAAACAGTATTGAATCCAATGCCCCTAACATTTTCAACGGGAGTTCCCAGTCTGGGCTTCCAGTCTTCCTTCTCCGGTAACGGTACTGTGACCCACATCCCTACTTGGGAGGCAGCTCATGGGATTCAAGTCAAGCCAAGGGAAAGAACAAACAGCCACAGTTCAGAAGTGACCATGTGACCCACCAGCTGTCTGACTGTGGTGACTCCTGATGGAAGATTGAAGGGGGGGGGGAGCGAAGCGGCTAACAGTACAGCCAAATGCAGAGCCCTGAAGGAAAGAGAGAGGGAGAGAGCCTGCTCGTAATAATTTTCCATTCTCTGGATTCTAAATCTAAGATATTGCCTAGTACTGTGCTCATTAACAAAAACCAGCTTAGGCTGGGGAGATGGCTTCTCAGTAAATCGCCTTGCCTTGCACGCATGAGGATCTGGTGTGGTTAGGCTCGGAATTCCAGTGGAGAGGCACAGACAGAAGGATCGCCGGACAGCCAGCCTAGCCAAGTGGTGAGCCCCAAGTTCTAGCATGAATACAAGACACCTGATACCTAAGGAGGACATACCTAGGCTGTCTCTGACCTTCACATGCAATGCACACACACACACACACACACACACACACACACACACTCCTCTCCTATCATTTGTAACCAAAGGAGTATTAGATACTGATAGATTTTATTATTTCTCTATCTACCATCTATCTCCTGCTACCAATGGGTCTCCCTCCTAAATTATAATTCTTTATGGGCAACAGATGGTTGGTAGGTTTTGTTTTTGTTTTTGTTTTTTTGTTTTTTGTTTTTTGTTTTGTTTTTGTTTTGTTTTGTTTTTTGAGTGAATTTAACTAGGGTGGCTTTACAGGACATTGAACTGACCATCGTTAAGGAGTCTCCTAAAATTAATTTGAAACAGGACCTAGTCAGGTTGGAGGGTGGGATTGAAGGGAAGGGACAAGTGCTGGACTGTAACCTATTTACTGTGTCCCGATGCAGATGGGTGGGGCAATGGTTAGATCAAAGCGTGGTACCACCCCATTCTGAGTGTGTGTGCCCTTCGCTTTAGCTAAGTTTCTCTTTGGCAGCCAGCACAAATCAAACCTTTGTTTTACCAGTGGATTATGACCAGCCTAAACCCACCCATTTTTGTCTACATCGCCCAGTTTTGTCAGTTTGTTACAAAGGAAAAAAATTAATGTTACTGAATCAGGTTGGTGCATGAACGAATAAACAAGGTAACAACGTGACAGCACAGAATGCTTTTATCATGATCTTGAATCATCAGGTAAGCGTGATGACTACGGCACTATGGAAAGATGTCGAGCTTTGATCTCATTGTTAAGGTCAGGTCTTCATCACTGGAATAAGGCTACAGGCTTAGGGGAATACGGAAGTCAGCTCACGGTGAAGGGTGGGCTGCTGTGTGGTAGGGGAGACAAGATGGAGACAGCAAAGGCCCCAGGCAAAACCCAGGCTAGGAGACAAAGCTCTCTGCGCCTTTTCTAAGCACCAGGACTTGGTGGCAGGGAGGAGCAAGGACCTTCTTAGTCTCCAGACAGCTGCTATGAGCCTGTCTCCACACTAAGCTTGCACTTCCGCTCTTAGAAGTACAACTAGCCTGCGCGGCTTCAGAGACAAAGCCTGTGGAGAAGCTCATTCTCCAGGATGAGCGGTACACAGCGGCGGCGCGCTGCTGAAGGACTTTGATGCCGGGAACATTTTATATCAATGCAGACCACTAAGATAAGCATAAAGCCCCGGGGGGCGTGGCTATTGAGCGCTTTTAGCACTCAACCGAGAAAGTAGATTTTAGTTTAGCTTAATAAGCAACAGTTAAGATTTAGGGGATGAGGAGATGACTCAATGGGTAAAATACTTGTTGCAATGGGGACCTGAGCTTCGTCCCAAACCATGTAAAAGTTAGACGTGACATTACTTGCTTTAAATCCTAGTTATGAGGAAATGGGAAGATTCTGGGACTCACTGGCTAGAGGGGCCAGCCATATTAGTAAATTCAAGGTTCAGTGAGAGATCTGGACTGGAAAACTAAGGTGATGAATGATTGAGGGAGACATTTGGCCTTCATCTCTCTCTCTCTCTCTCTCTCTCTCTCTCTCTCTCTCTCTCTCTCTCTCTCTCTCTCTCTCTTCTTGTTCCTCCTGTGTTCCTCTCTCTAACATAATATAGACTTTCTCTTCAGTCTTGGCCAGGTGCTTCAAACCCAAGGACGATGTTAGCTGAATGTGGCCTCTATTAGCTCTTGACGGTGAATCAAAGCCAGAATCTAAAAGGAGGACATGATATGTTACACTTCTATTTTCCATCACTGTTTTTTTTTTTTTTTTTTTTTTTTACATGACTCCTTTAAAGCAGTGACTGTGTAACGAGAAGAATCTCTAATAGCCTCAATGGCAAAGAGCATGTTTGTAGAGTCCCCAAGCCAGGCTCCCTGGTCGGATTCTCCCGCTGACTGGCTGTTCGTCAGTTGGCTTGTCAACAGGTTGGCTTATTAATGTTTCAGGATCTCAGTTTTCTCCTCTGTGAAATGGACATACCAGTACTTACGCCAGAGGGTTGTAATAAAGCTTGGATAATTTCCCTATGCAAAGGAGCCCATGCCTGTAATCCCAGCACTTGGGAAGCTGGCATTGTGAATTGCAGTCCATTCTGGATTTCATAGTGAGATCTTGTCTGAAAGAAGAAGATAGGGGGCAGGGAGAGAGAAAAGGGGAAAACAGGAATACTCAACAACAAAGGTAATGGGTGTTAATCTGTGTTCACCAACATCACTTACTTATCAAAATGCCTTGCCCATTCGGAACAGTTCATGAATGAATGAATGAGTGAATGAGTGAATGAGTGAATGAATGAGTGAATGAGTTAAGTATGTTGCCACTAGATGGCAGTAGAACCTCATTTGCAAGGACTAAGCTAAAATATAAACCGGTGTTTGCTCTGGAAGCACAGAGCACAATGTGAGGGGAACTGTTCCTCCAGGCCACTCCCCACTCATTCCTGTCACAGTTCCCCTTTTCTCCATGCACTCCTTTTCCCTCAGTGCTCGAGGTTGGAAGTCCATTGTCCTAGTTCCCTTTCTAGAGCTGTGATAAAACACCATGCATGCCCTAAAGCAACCTGTCTAGAGGGAAGGGTTTAATCTCTGCTTATAGCCTAAGGTCCATCCTGAAGGGAAGTCAAGGCAGGAACCCATGGCAGAAACTGAAGTGCAGGCTCTCTTAGCCAGAGGTGGCACCACCCACGGTGAACTAGACCCTCCCACATCAATCATTAACCAAGAAAAGGCTTGTCCACTGACATGTCCACAGGCCAATCCGATGGAGGCATTCCTCAATGGAGATTCTTTTTCCCAGATGAGTCTAGTTTGGGTTAAGCAACAAAATAACATCTGTGTTCAAAGTGCTAGCTGAAAGAAGGAAAGAAAGAAAGGAAGAAAGAAAGAAAGAAAGAAAGAAAGAAAGAAAGAAAGAAAGAAAGACAGAAAGACAGAAAGAGAGAGAAAGGGATCATTTCTGGGTTTTCTTCCTCTTCTGTGAGAAACAGCAGCTCTAAGGGCTTAGGTCAAGCCCTATGACCCACTTCAGTTAACCCTCAAGACTTCTCAAAAGGTCCAATCAGACTGAGCGTTAAGACATCCATACATGGCCCAGCGGAGTCAGTCCTCGTACCCACCTGTAAACCTAATCCTTGATGTCACACCTCCTGACAATGTACTTTCTCTGAGATATTCCTTTCCTGCCCTGCTAAGCTCTTAATCACCGTATGGCTTACCCAGGATTCCCTGTATTGCTCATCAACCGAGAGATTCAAAGAAAACCATCGTGTAGCAATATCTTAGATTCACATGTTCTGACAATGTCAAGGTAAGTGGCAGTACATGCTCTAGACCAGGCTGGCCTCGAACTCACAGAGATCCACCTGCCTCTGCCTCCCGTCGTTCTTTCTTCAGCTTCTCTTCTTCTTTATCTTTCTCTCAAGATAACCTCTTGATGCTGATAAAGAGGTTATTGCATTGAAACCATTAATTTTATTCCCAGTCCCTTTGTAGGGTCTGGACTTCTCCGAGTATCAGATTTTTTTTTTTTTTTTTTTTTTTTTTTTTGCGTCTTTAAGACAGCCAAACCCTGACCGTCAACATGCAATAGAAGGACCCTTTGCCTTCCTTGGATCATTCTGGATCCATCTTTACCTAAGCGAAGAGGTTAGGTTCCAAGGGAGAGAAGAGGCGCATTTGATAGCAATATAGACCACTCTCTATGAATATTTCTCCACAGTGGATGTTTCTGTTCCTTACTGTGTGTTACATTTAATTATCAAAACGACCATCTCATCTTCTAGAAGAGAAGACTAAGCTGCAAAGAACAAGGCAGAGCTTCCCAACTGTTCCCCGATTTCCACTTCCTGTCCTTTCTTCCTTTCATTATTTATTCTTTTGTTTTTTTGAGATAGGGTTTCTCTGTGTACAACCCTGGCTTCTTGGAACTCTTTGTAGGCCAGGCTGGCCTCAAACTCTCAGAAACTACAAGGGAGGCTAGGGAATGTAGGCTATTCTTACACGGTCACAGGTCCATTAACAATAATGGACTCCCACTAATTAATGGAAAGATAAGCCAGGGGCGGCGGTGCACGCCTTTAATCCCAGCACTGGGGAGGCAGAGGCAGGTGGTATAGTATTTTCATGCCATGTGTACACATCCCTATATATACTTCTGCCATTTCTAGATGTCTTAGAACACCTAGCATGGTATAGATGCTACTCTGTTTACAGAATAAAAGAAAAAGCTCTCTCTCTCTCTCTCTCTCCCTCCCTCCCTCCCTCTCTCCCTCCCTCCCTCCCAACCAACCTTTGTTGGTTGAATCCCTAAACTCAGGTGACCTATTGTGTTAATACTTGACTTAGAGAGGAACTGGATGTGTCTGCATCCCTGTGTGCTCAGATACAGACGGCAAATCTCAGCCTCTCTTGCTGTAAGGTATGGCTTGGCGGAGATGGGTTTTGGTTGGTGGGAAATGGGAAATACTAAGTCTCATGGCCAGTTCCTGTTTTAATAATCATAATAAAATCACCCATTCTTTACTTTCCCTATGATCTACTTTTATGAACTAGGAGATGTCATTGGCAATTCAATTCTAAACAAGAACACAATGGAACCTCACATACAGCAAGGCTGGTTCACAGGAAGAAAAGAAATCCTTTTTTTTAAAGCCATTTTTTAAGTACTTTAAATTATGCTTTTATATGGAGTACTTTACTGGGGGAAATTTTTTTCTGTGCTAGTACATGTACATACACACATACACAGCATAGGCACATGCACACAAATGCATGAACACAGACACACGCATGTACATGCACACACTAGTACACTCACAAAGACACACATTCAGGGAAGCACAGAGGGAGGTTGGGAGAGTAGTATTGTTTCCCCAAAGGTTTTTATGTCTCTCTAGAGCAATGACTGATGTAACCCTGAAGGACTATAGCCAGGTCAAAATTGAACTGTTAAATGAGACCAATATGGGAGTTTGTAAAGAACTTGAATCTTTGACTTTCAGAGACATTGCATTGACTAGCTTTGCATTGATTTTACCCTAAGACCTCTTATTAACCAAACAGTTAATTTTCATATCATTTCAGGTATTTAAAGAGTCTTTGCAATGACCTGCTTCTTCTCTCTAGTAAGGTACAACTCCTTTGTAAACATGTTCAGATTCTTACTAGCTCAGGTAGCTTTCCTCCTTCCTCCTTCTTCCTTCCTCCTTCCTCCTCCTCCTCCATCTTCTTCCTCTCCCCCCTCTATATTCATTGGTGCTTTGCCTGCTTGTATGCCTGTGTGAGTGTGTCAGAAACCCTGGAACTGGAGTTACAAACAAGTGTGAGCCTCTATGTGGGTGCTTGCAATTAAACCCAGGTCCTCTGGGAGAGCAGCCAGTGCTCTTAACTGCTGAGCCATCTCTCCAGGCACTACCACCCACCCACACTTTCAATGCAATTCCCTTAAGCAAACTGGAACCTGGGGTGTCACTCTGCTTTCATTGATGTTGAGGGGTTTTTAGAAGGTGAGGACTGTTGAGAAAACCTGCAACTACCGGTGCCTGTCGAGCTTCCTGCTTCAAGACCAGAACAATCCCACTGAGCTGGTGTGAAGTTGAACAGGAGACTCAACTTTCAAGAAGTTAGAGTGTAGCAAGCTCTGTAGGTTGTCCTCTGTAGCATGGATGAATGGATGAGGTGGTGTTGGTCTGGAAGCACCATTTGTGTGTCAATGGCGCCCTCTAGTGTCCATGAGGCCTCACTTGCATGACTATTTTGAGGTTATTACAGATACAAGCAAGCCTGTGCCCAGTCCTTAATACAATGCTTTCTCCATGGCTTCTATGAGAGCCTCACCCAGGTATGTTGCTGGGGCACTCCCTGAAGTTCATGCTAACCAGTTTGTGAAGCCAGAAATCTTTTTAGATGATCTTGAAATGAAAGCAAGGCTACTTCAGGAAGCAAGGGCAAACAACACCCTTGTTTTCCTCTTCTTTTCTGTCTATGGTAGAAGGGCCAGGCAACAGTGAGCCTCCCTTTATTTCCTGCCAGCAGCTGCCTCCTACTCCTAGACTCATCTCAGATCATTCACAATAGCTACTTTACCCCCTCACCCTTCCGGAAGCACCACTGGGAAGCAATATTAAAACCAGCAGCCCCTCATCATCCCACTTCCATGCCCTATGACTCCAAATGCCTCCTTCTCACACAGCCGTCTAGCCCTTCCTTGAAGGATGGATTCACATGTGGTGGCACATATGCACAGACACGCAGACTCATGTACACACACACACACACACACACACACACACACACACACACACACACACACTCCTTCTACAATCTGACTGAAAACAGGACCTAAGGTAAGACAGTGCGACTTCCACTACTTCGCTTTATTAAGCCAGGAGTGGTGGCTCATGCCTGTCATCCTAGCATTCTAGAGGCTGAGTCAGGAGCATCACCACATATTTGAAGCCATCCTGGGCTATGTGGTGAGTCTGAGGTTAGCCTCGACGTCTGGGTCCAGTCCCCCTCCCCACCCCAAAATGTTAAAAATTTACAAACTAAGATGGTAAGATACTGGTGAGCTTCTCACCTCTCCAGGGCATGCTCAACCTGCAACCTGTGGGATTGCATGATGCAGAGGGCAACTATGAACGCGACCCAACAAAAATACACTTAAGACATTTTGAGTCTCTTCCCATCCTGATCGTTAAAACCTCAATTACATGTTTATCAAACGTAAAGTTTTTGGGTGACATCTTCTTATCACAGAGTCAAAGGGTTAGCCACACAGTCACCTCCAAGACTTGCCCTACCAAGATTCCTCCATCTTTATTCAGAGCACCCCAACTATGTCTTTGTACATTGGTGTTAGGGTTTGCAGCTCAGAGTCCCTGTGTGAATGCTGTATCCTCGCTGATACCCAAGCAAAGTGTCCTCTTTTGGTCTCTGTAGAGCGAACAGCAACTTTCACTTCACGGAGCGTGGAGAGATTTAAGATAATTGTGTATGCAATGTGCATAGGAAGGTTGTGTATGTGGGAGTCCTCCATTCTCTGCTCTGATCCATGGAGACTGAATGTGGGGGAAACTAGAAGAGAAGGCTCCATTTCTCTTGTTGGGGTTGGGGGATGCAGGTCAAACCCATCATGGACAATCCCCACCCGGGCACAAAGCCCATAAATCATAAAATATCAGGGCTGTCACACTTGGGTGATTGACCATGGGCGAAACACCAAGAATAGTGCCTGGCACCTTGTACATGACACCTACAGACCAGATGTTACCTCTTGTGTCTCCCACTGTGAGGCCTGCATTTTTGTCAGGGGTCTGCTCGATGAAGGATGACAGTTTAGCTCTGAGCAGTCCCAGCAGTTCCAACTGTCCTTAGCAGGCTGCCCTCTTGGTTCTTTCTTTTCTTTTTTTTAATCTTTTCTTTTTCCTTTTCTTTTCTTTTTTATTAACTTGATTTTTTTATTTACAAATGTTATCTCCATGGTTGAAGTCCATCCTCCCCCATTACCACCCTCCCCCCAACAATTTTGGGGGTTCAAAGGACCAGAGTTCCCTGCTGCTCTTTAGGATATTCAAGTACCTTGTTCCCAGGCCCAGTCCAAACTTTGTTGGCTTAGTCCCTGAGGATCCTGGTTGGTTGGCATTGTTGGAAATGGGGACATCATTCCTTCAAGGGGGGTTCTCAGTTCAAGCTGGAACCCATTCTGGTACAGGGATAATCTCCAGTCCACATTTTGCAGAGTTTTAAGCCCAGGGCTGGTTTAGTGAGGATCCTGGCAGGAAGGGATGGCAGGGTCAGGAAGGGATGGTGGTCTCTGAAAATGTGGTTGTATCAGATTTTAAACACAACGAGGAAAGTCTGCTCCTGCTGTTAAAAGAAAGCCACGGGTTCCTTTAAGGAGAAATTGACTCCACGTGCAAGTCGGGAAACCTCAAGGCACTCGATGGACAGGGAGAGAGACGGGCACCTCCCCACAGTGACTCATTCGCGTCTTCCGAACCCAGAAACTCAAGGCCAATGAAGAGTGAGTTTTTGACACATCTCCTCTTACTATATTCCCCAAGAATGTGCCCTGGGAGCAACATCACATCCTACATCATACCCTCTCATGCTTGCCCCTGTAGTCACAGCCCAGTGTCGTCCGCACTGTCCCTGGCAAGCTCCGGTACACAGTGTGCCCTCCTCTGTAGGTTAGGGTCTCTGTCACCCTTGTAACTGTCTTTCTGGAACTCTTTGGTTGCACAGCTCCAATGTCATGGACCAACAAAAGATGTGCATTGATTTCGTTCGTCCCAGGTTTCGGGGTCCCCTTGCCCTCACTTCAGACCACAGGACCGACACTCGTCATTTGTGAAGACAGCAGGCACACATTGTTGGGGGGACTGGCTGCTTCATGGAACATGAGAAAGAGGAAGGTGACAGGAAGTTCTGCTGACTAATGTGTTCACTTGGAGATGATTAATTGCATGCAGGTTTCATCTCTGTGAAATTATCCTCCCTCACCCAATACTGGCCCAGATCACAGACAAACAGGTTCAGGGAAATAAACACTCTACACGGAGGAATGAGGAAACGGCAGGAGCTACTTGGGTTTGTCTCTTCACAGACCCCCGTGTAGAGGCCGAGGAGGCAGAAGGGCACACAAGCTGAGCTGTTCACCAGGTGAATCATTCCGCACCCTGCGGGCTGTGTAGACTTCGCCCACGATTTCTCAGTGAGCCACTGGGCTGTCGCTGTGCTAAAGGGGCTTGAAGGCTTAATTATTGCAGACGACGTGACTTCTTTGGGTGAGGGTGACAATCGGCTACTCAGATTGTCAACATAAAGCAGCCTTGGGGAGGTGCCCATTGTCTCCCTGTCCAGTGAGTGAGTGCCTTGAGGCCTCCAGCCTTATAGATGGGGTGAACATCTCAGGGCTAGGACATAGCACAGCATAGTGGTGGAGCACAGGAATCAGTACTGCCAATGAGAAAGGAAGTGAGGTAAACAGCAGTTTCAACAGTGAGCCCCCTTGCCCCAAGAGTTAATTATATATCTTACAGGAAAGGGGATTAGCTTGGAATCCCTTTTACTTCCACCCTCCGTAGAAGTTTCTGGAAGCATCGGTACTCTGATTAGGAGAAAGGACAAGGTGTCACGTTAAAGGTGAATTTCAGATGAAGAATGAATAGGTATGTCAAAACTAGTTTTTCTTAATTAGTTTTTTGTTCCTGTGCATGGGTGTTTTGTCCGCACGGATGCCTGATGCTGGAAGGGGCCAGAAGAGACTGTCAGATCCCCTGCGACCAGAGTTACAGGTGGTTATGAGCAGCTCTGTGGAGGCCCAGGTCCTTTGGAGGAACCAGCGCTCTTCACCACGTAACCGTCTTTCCAGCCCCACGGCCCGTCTTTTAAATCGACAGGATGACATATTTTTATGGCATTTGACAAGATGTTTTGAAGTAAGTACGCACGGTGAATGGGCGAATCCAGACGATGAACAGTTGAGCGAGTCCACATAGCTGTAGTAAGAACGGTCGCAATCCACTCCGGGCGCTCTGAAGCGCACAGCGCACTTGTGATCACTGTGATTAGTCACCACGACGTTGCACAATAGATCTTTAACACACATCCCTCCTGCCCAACTGAAATGTGGGTGCTGACCTACACCACCTCAGATCCGGCCCCCAGGCCAACACTCTGCCCTAGTGAGCTCAACTTTTTTCTTCTCTCTCTCTTTTTTTAATTTAATTTATTGGCTGTTTATGTGTGGGTGCTTTGCCTTCATGTCTGTGTCTCAACCAAGTGCATGCAATGTGCCCGAGGAGGCCAGAGGAGGGCATCAGATCTCCTGGAACTGAAGTCACAGATTCAAAGTTGGGAGCTGCCATTTGGGTGCTGGGAATTGAACCTTAGTCCTCGGGAAGGGCAGATAGGATCATCTCTCCAGTCCTGACTTCTTTCTTTAAAATTATTTAGTTATTCTCTCTTCTCTGTCTGTGTGTCTGTGTGTCTGTCTGCTTCTCTCTACTGTGTGTGTGTGTGTGTGTGTGTGTGTGTGTGTGTTAGTATCAGTGCAGTTCAAATATAGAGGTCAGAGGACAACTTTCCAGGAGAACCCTTACTTTCTTTCCACTTTGTTTTTGAGACATGATCAGTCTCTCCTTTTCGCCACTGATCAGGAACTTCTGATCAGTCTCCTGTCTCCATCACCCATCCCTTGAGTTTGGATGGGTGTGGGCATCCAGACTCAACTCCTCATGCTTGTGCAGCAAACATTTTGCTGACAGATCCATCTCCGTAGCCTGGGGTAGAATCTTCTTGCTGTGACCCTCCTGGAAGAGGTGAAGAAATTCCAGAGAGACAGGCATATCCTTACATTCGGCTGTCTGGCCCTTGAGGCGCCATACACCCAGGAGTTGATGTTTCCTTGAAATCCCACACTGGGAAGTGAAAAGTCTGAATCTCAGTGACAGCCAGAGGAGGATCTTGTCTACCACGAAGAGAATTCACAGCTCTGATAACATATTGGACCAACTTGCAAGACGGAGACAAGCTGAGACAAGGTGGGCAGCCGTGGGCAGGGTTGACCAGGATTGCTTAGTTATGCATACTTCTTACCCTCTGTTTAAACCTAAATCTTACATCTGGGTTCCAAAGATAGACTTGGGGAGGTCACTAGACATCATTGGTGTTTCCTCCTAGTGTGGCTACATTGGATAAATCTCTGTCTCTCTGTCCCTCTGTCTCTCTGTCTCTGTCTTTCTCTGTCTCTCTCTGTCTCTTGCTGTCTCTCTCTGTCTCTATCTCTTTGCCCTCCCCCCGCCTGTCTTTCTCTCTCTCTCTTAACTTTTTACCACTCCTTGTGGCTTTAATTGTCGTACTGACTGAGGATGAGTGGCTAAGCTCAGGTGTTAAGGTAGACAACTCCAGTACCATCTCTGTGTCCTTGTGTAGCAGAAAGCCAATGACAGAGGGCTAAGTGCTGTGCCTCTCGGTGGTGGCAGGAGAGCAGAAAAGAGCAAACCCCATGGCCTCAAGGACCTTTTATAAGATCCTTCATCACACCATGATGGAGAACCCTCACTACTTAACCGAAGGCCCCTCACCTTTTAAAAACACCACAAAGAAAATAATTACACTTCAATGGGTCTTTTGAAGTAGACACATTTCATTCATAACAATGTGGTAGCTGTAGCTTGAAATTTTTTTTTTAGCAAATTTTTATGCTGTTTTTCATAATGGCCATCCCAGTTTATATCCCTACCAATAGCGTGCAGAGTAGAACAAATATTTTTAAAACATAACTGTATCCCATGCAATATTCAGAAGGCTAACTATTCGAAGACTTTATTTAGAATTCCAACTTCATGGAGCATTTTGAGTTTTTGATTTGTCCAGGCTGACATCAGCACAAGGGATTCTCTGAAATTCCAGCTGTTGGGCTTCCAGGTTCTGCCAAGGTTGTGAATTAGGAGAATGGTCTCTCCTGGCGCCGGTCTGTCAGCCTTCATCTCCCAAATGTCACAGCCTCAACTTTGTCACGATGGCCACCAGCCTGGTTTTGTTTGCAGACATCCTGCTGGTGGCAGCAGTAGCTTCTTCAATACGACACACACAGTGGCAAACAGCCTGTCCCATCGAACCTCCCACATGGAAACAAGCTGCAAACCGCTGCATCAGGAAAGGTGCTGAGCTCAACTCAGGTTCTGGTAACATGACTCCTTAAGCGACTTTGAGGCAGGAGGGCCTGGATCCTGTTAGGAAACTTCTCAGGCAGTTGATCAAAGGTTGGCCATTCTGATTTTGCCATCCTCCTCCCTCTTTTGTTCTGGGCTTTCTCAGACAAAAGGCAAGTTCTGAGAGGAAGGAGTCAGACCACAACGGCTTTGTAAATAGCTAGAAACTCTACCCAGCTGGGTTATAGTCCCTTGTCTGCAGCTAGACAACCATGGCCTCAGTAAAGACCTAGAGTCAAGTAGTGCTCTGCAGAAAGGAAGGATCTGTTGGCATCTCCCCCTGGATAAAGCAGCTGTGGAAGGGGCTCAGATGACTTGCTCCCTTAGCCTGAGGATCTGAGTTCAAGACCTAGAGCTAGTATAAAAAGCCAAGCAAATCCGTGTATACCTGTAATCCCAGCACGGGTGGGCAGAGACAAGAGGATCCTGGAATTTGCTGGCCAGACCGTGAGAGCTGAATCAAGGTCTGGGTGAGATTCTGTGTCTCGGGGTTGGGGATTTAGCTCAGCGGTAGAGCTTGCCCTGTTTGAGCTGGGGTTCGGTCCCCAGCTCCGGAAAAAAAAAAAAAAAAAAAAAAAAAAAAACCCCCCCCCCAAAAAAAAAAAAAAAAAAAAAAAAAAAAAAAAAAAAAAAAAAAACCTTTTTTGGGGGGGGGGGGGCCCCCACAAAAAAAAAAAAAAAAAAAAAAGGTAGAGAGCAAATGAGGAAGGCACTTGGCACTCACCTCGAGCCTGCTTGGTAGCGCGCATGCGCACCTCACAGAGCCTCAGTGAGACGCATACACACAAAAGAAAGGGTTAAAGGGCCCCAGTTTGCCTCATCTAGCCTACATTCAGTCCCGCTTCATTTGTTTAAGGGTGTGAAAAGATTGAAAGACTTGAATCTGGGTTGATAACTATACGGTGCCTATCTACCCTGACAAATGCCAAAACACCTACCCGAGGCCTGAGTGGCAGTTTTGTGCGTGTCTCCTTCGGTGGAGGCAGGCTGCCAGAACCCCAAACACACACAATACATTGGCTTCTGCTCAAAAGAACCCGACACTCATTGCCAACAACGTCCCCACCTACCATCATCCCTGGCCACCCCTTCCTGGAAAAAGTGATGGAGAGAGGGTAAGTTGGCCAACGCCAACACCACCTGGCCTCGCAGCAGACCTGGATGCTGCTCCGGAAGCAGCTCTGGCCCAGTCCACGGACAGTGCCCGAGGGATGTGCACTGGGCGGCAAATCCTTCTCACAGTATTCGCTTCCTGAGGGGCGGTGGAGTCACCTTTGTTGGCTTGGGCCTCTCTGACCCGAGGCGACGTGGGAAATGGAGGCCAGGGGGGTGACACTGGGAGGCTGAGCTATGAAATGTCACCATCCGGCATAGGGTGGGATACATTGTTCCTGAAAAGGAAGAGCCACTTCCCACCACACCTAACCACTGCACAACCTGCCCAGGTCTGTTAAATCACTTTAAAATAGTTTGGAGAATATATGTATGTGTAGATATTTTGCTAGGACGTATGTCTGTATACCACTTGTGAGCCTGGTGCCCTCAGAGGTCAGAAGAGAGTGTCACAAAACCTGGAACTGGAATTACAGTTATTCGTTTCCAGGTTGGTGCTGGGAATCGAACCCAGGTCCTCTGGGCACTCTTAACTGCTGGGATATCTCTTGATCACGTAGGAGGTTTTCCTTCTCTTTTTCAGCCATGGGGTAAGTGGATCCAAAAGCACACTCAGAATTTCCTGTTAAAACGTGCCACATTGAAAGTTCACCGGGACCCCAGCAGTCTTGGACTGATGGTTGGACTCTGATGGAGGCTCGCTTACTCAGATGCATGGTAAGCGGAAGTTAGCAAACATTTGTGTCGTACTTACCTCTTCAGAGGTGTCTGAATCCCACAGGAAGGAGATCACCGATGAGATCTGGATTCCCTCAACATGGTACTGCAAAGATTAAACAACCCCCCTTTCTTCCTCCTCCTTTCTCCTGCCTTCCCCTTCCCCCACACATAACGGTCTAAACAAATGGCTACTTAGACAACAGGAGAACTAGAGAACAATTCACCAGCTTTCTGTCCTTGACAGACCCAGTGCTGTTGCTGAATTTTCCTTCTCACACACTGTTTGGGGGGCATTGGATTTACTGATATGACATCCAGGAGACCCCTGTTCGGGGACATTGGACTTACTGATGTTCACAGGTCCCAGACAAACTTCTCCTCAGCCCTTCTGTGCTAGTCCCTTCTCTTGCTTCAGCGTCACGCTCAGAGAATCCTCTCTGGACACCTCTGCCTTTAGCTGGCCTTTTGGTGACATGGCTTACTCTTTTCTTCCCATTTAAATGCTCTCTTAGTTATGGGACAATGCATTTAATACATGACTGCTTTGAGGAAATTCTTTCCATGTGAGTTGAACCATATCCTCCCCCCACCCCCCAAAAAGAGACAGAAAACTGGGTAGAGGTGGCGTATGCCTTTAATGTCAGCACTCAAGAGGCAGAGCCAGGTGGATCTCTGAGTTCAAGGCCAGCCTGGTCTACAGAGAGAGTTCCAGGATAGCCAGGGCTACACAGAGAAACCCTGTCTTATAACAAAAACAAAAACAAAAACTTCAAATATGACCTTATTTGTAAATAGGGTGATTATAGATTACAGTTAAGATTAGGTCACTCTAGACAAGAATGGACCCTTAATCCAGTACTACTGGTGGCTTTATAAGGAGAAGCTATGAAAAAAAAAATCAAATATTGACAGTGGGAGAACGCCATATAATGACAAAGACAGGAGGCGTGTAGCCTTAAGTCCAGGACTGCCACCAGACTCCAGCAAGATGCAGGGAGGGAAACCCCTGCCGTGTTCTCAGGAAGTATAGCGCTGACCACGCCTTGATTTGGGATGTTCCAGCCTTTAGAAACCACCCGTGTCTATTGTTTGTGTCACTTGATGACAAGAACACATTCCCAGCAAAGGGTGCTTTGGTTTGCTCTACGCAAGTTGACACAAGCCAGAGACATTTGGAAAGACGGAACTTCAAATTGAGAAAAACGCCTCCATCAGATTGGCCTGTCGACAAGTCTGTAGGGTATTTTCTTGACTAATGATTGACGTGGGAGGGGCCGGCTCACTGTGGATGGTGTCACCTCTAGGCAGGTGGTCTTGGGAGGCATAAGAAAGCAAGCTGAGCAAGCTAGGAGAGCAAGCCAGTAAGTACTGTCCCTCCATGGTGGGTGCTTTAGTTCCTGCCCCCAGGTTCCTGATTTGAGTTTCTGCCCTGGTTTCCTCCATATTGGACTGTAACCTGTAAGCCAAAGAAACTCTTTCTGTCCCCCATGGGGCCTCCGATCATGGTGTTTTATCCTAGCAATAGAAACCTAATTAAGACACACAGCTGACTCAATTGTGTAAGCATCCTTAAGTGTATTCACAAAGACCTAGATGGAATAGACCAGCCATTTAACAAGGGCTGTGTCTTAGGGTTTTATCGCTACGAAGAGACACCATGACCAAGGCAATTCTTACGAGGGACAACATTTAATTGGGGTTGGCTCACAGTTTCAGAGGTCCAGTCCATCATCATGGCAGAAAGCATGGCAGCGTTCAGGAAGACACGGTGCTGGAGAAGGAGCTGAGGGTTCTGCATCTTGGTCCGAAGGCAGTCAGAGGAGACTGTTCCACAGGCACCAAAAGAAGGGTCTCTTCTGCATTAAGGGGAGCTTGAGCCTAGGAGCCCTCAAAGCCCACCTATACAGTGACACATTTCCATCAACAAGGCCACACCTACTCCAACGAGGCCACACCTACCACAACAAGGCCCCACCCACTCCAACAAGGCCACACCTACTCCAACAAGGCCACTCCTCCTAATAGTGCTGCTTTCTATGGGCCAAGCATATTCAAGTGGCAAACATGGGATGTATGACATTGCTGACAGCATCGCACAGCATCTGGCTTGCACTATGTTTTTAAATACACAAGTTTAAGGAGCTCACTATAGAACAGCAGTAAAACGGTATAGCATAGCAAATGCATTAAACCAGTAACCTAGTCAATTACTATTTTTATTGAACATTATGTGCTATACAAAATCATATGGGCTCTGCTTCTCTTCAGATGGGATTGCAATAAACTTTAGTATACCATGCTCACCATAAACATGTGACTAATGCATTATGCCACAATGTCAAACTAGTGACACGCTAGGTAAACATGACTTTTCTCCGTTATAATTTTATGGGGCCCTGCTACGGGTTGTATCTGAAGGCTTTCCCCCAAAGGGTTGATTCCCAGCCTGTGACACTATTGGGAGGTGGTGAAACCTACATGGTTAGTTAGATAACATAGGTCATTAAGGATAGATCTCCATTTCTTTGTTTCCTGGCCACAAGCTCCTGCGGTGAAATTCTATCTGACGCAGACCCAAAGAAACATGGTTGACGGACTGTGGTCTGAAATCATGAGCTGAAATAGATCTTCCCTCCTTGTAAGCTCTTTGTCTCATTGCCTGAAACGTCACGAGACCATGCAGGATGTGCAGTCATAAGAAGTCAGGAGAAGCAGGTATGATGTCTACTGAGTTCCCTACTCTGTCCTCAGCATCGAACCCAGTGCCCAGCACACAGTAGGTGCTCTATGGATGGTTATGAATGAGAGGACAGCAACCGTGCGGACTCACATTTGAGAGACAAAGGATTCACTCTGGTCTGGTGATTCCTGGGGTCTTTCTGGGGAGTATGACTTTTTAAAAGTTATGAGAAGGGACTGGGGAAATGTTAAGACTGAGTGCTTACTGCTCTTCCAAAGGGCCAGGCCTCAGCTCCTACCACTCACAAGCTGGCTCACAACCATCTGTAACTCCAGTTCTGGAGGACCTGATACACAAGATTCCTCTGGCCTTGTGTACTCTTGCCTGCACAAGGTGCACTTGAAGTCACACATTTTCTTATATACCCATAAAAATTAAAACTAAATAAATATTAATGAAAAGAGTCACAGCCGACGAAACAACAGGATTTTTCTTGGCTATCCTTTCCCTAACGATGACCAACAGGAGAGCACGGAGGAGCTTAAAGGAAGCTGTTTGAACATAAAGTGCTTTGAAGGCTACCATTGGTGGTGGCTAATTTTGATTGTCAACCTGATGGAATCTGGAAACCTAGGAAACCAACTTTGGGATCGTTGGTGAGGAAGTTTCTAGATTGGTTTAACTAATGTGGGGGAAAACTGTCATCACCACGACCACCAGCAGCAGCATCACCACCACAACCACCACCTCGACCTCCACCTCCACCATTACCATTATTTGAGAAAACTTCTCATTGTATATCCCTGCTGGCCTGGAACTTGCTGTATAGACAAGGCTGGCCTCAAACTCAGCAGTCTGCCTCCTTCTGCCTCCTGAGCGCTGCGATCGAAGTCGTGGGCCACCATGCCCATTATTTAAAATTTATTTACTTCACGTCCCAGTATCAGTCACCCCCCTCCCCATACACAGCTCCTCTCCCAACTCCCCTCTTCTTCTTCCCTCTGAGAAGGGGAAGGTTCCCCTGGCTATCGCCCCACCCTGGCACCTTACTGCAGGACTAGACACATCCTCTCCCAGTGAGGCCAGACAAGACAGCCCAGTTAGGGAAATGGAATCCACAGGCAGACAACAGATTCAGGGTCAGACCCCGCTCTAGTTGTTGGGGAGCCCCCGTGAGGACTGAGCTGCAGACCTGCTGCCTATGTGCAGGGAGCCTAGAGCCCAGTTCACTCGTGCTCTTTGGTTGGTGGTTCAGTCTCAGGGAGTTCGAGGCCAGTTGACTCTGTCGGTCTTCCTGTGGAGTGCCTGTCCTCTTCAGGTCTCTCAGTCCTTCTCCCAACTCTTCCACAAGACTTTCTCTGAGCTCCACCTAATGTTTGGCTGTGGGTCTCTGCATCTGTTTCCATTGTCTGCTGGGTGGAGCCTCTCAGAGGGCAGGGATGCTAGGATCCTGTCTGGTTGTCCCTGGCCGCGGCTCTTCATGCCCGTTTTAAATGTAGGCAGCCCCATCCCATGGGCAGAAGGCTTAAAATCCACTAAAATGGGAAAAAAATAGCTGAGTACCAGCATTCACCTCTCTCTGCTGCCTGACTGTGGATGGGATGTGGCCAGCTGCCTCACATTCCTGCCGCTGAGAATCCCGTGCCACGAGAAACTGCATCCTCAAGATGTAAGCCAAAACAGACCCCTCCTTTCCTAAGTTTCTTGTCCCGTATTTGGTCAGAGCAACTAGAAGAGTAACAAAATATAGTAGGCGATCGTGTGTGCTTTGTGAGGGTGTGAACAAACAGGTGGGTTTTGTACCACCTGCACTTGAGAAAAAGTGGCAGGACATGGCCACAGATGCAGTGCGAGTGGTCCAGGATGGGCTAAAGAGCTAAATCCCCAACCCCGGAAAACCATTCTTGTCTTCGGTGGAACACGAGGTCTTTGGCCTCACAGGTTGATGGAGTTAGCGAAGAAATACCCTTCCGATTATACAGAGCCTGCATTCTGAACAAATGGCCCCTGGACTTGCCAAATGTGGTTTAATACAAAGTCAGTGAACAGAACCATAGGTGCGAGGCCATCTGTCCTTTCCACAGGGGGTAGTGTCTCTCCTAGAGAGGAGTCTCTTGAACTGGTGCACGTTATCCCACAGAACTCCCTATCAGTCACCCTCAGCTCAAAGAAGTGGCAGTGGAAGAAAAAAGGTGGTTGTTGCTCATGTTGACTGTATTATTATTATTATTGTTATTGTTATTGTTATTGAGATTACGCTTGGCTAGAGTTTGGGGAGGAAACACAGAAGTAAACTTCTGTTTTCACAGCATCACCTCATAGATTTGTGACGTTTGGTTTGGTTTGCTTTCTGAAAGTGAATGTTGATCTTGATCACACAGCTGGGGTCCTGTTTGTCAAGGTCCCTACTGTAAAAATCCTCCCATTCCTTCCCTCCCTGCTTCTCTCTTTCAACACAGTACTCTTTATAAGGTCACCATTATTTACAGCTCAAGCATATCAAGTCGAGGACCATGCTATTCCTTTGAGGAGAGGGGAACTGTATTAGCTTGTCTGTGTGCATGGAGGGTTCAGTCCTGGCCCCACCTGTGGGCCATTTTTTCTGCCTCGCCTCGCCTCGCCCGCCCCCCGCCCCCCGCCCGCCCGCCCCCGCCCGCCCCCCGCCCCGCCCGCCCGCCCCGCCCGCCCGCCCGCCTCGCCTCGCCTCGCCTCCTCGCCTCTCGCCTCTCCTCGCCTCTTTCTCTCTTCTCCTTTCCTCTCCTTTCCTTCTCTCTCAACAACAAGGGAAAGAATGCCTGAGGGTGTCGTTCCTGGTCTCCTGCCCACTGGCAAAGTATGACCAGTCATGACCTCCATCTTTTTGTTGAAGAATAGGGATTAATCTTTTAAAACAAACCAGAAAGGACCTAATTTTAAGGATAATAAAGATGGGCTTCAACTTACAATGGCCTTCCTTGGTACTTTTCAGTTTATGCTGTGAAAGTGCTAGACACTCCACAGAAGCTATGTACTGAACGTTGATCTTTTTCATGTGATTTTTCGAATTTTACTTATTTTTTATCCATTGACCACTTCATACCTGTTTATAATTACTCTTAGTCCATTCCCCTCTCTCGTGCTCCATCTATGCAGAAATCCTCCTCCTTCCCAACAATCCACCCTTCTAGCTCCGTTTCTTTTGTGAGGCCTACGGAGTTTACTCAGAGTCACTTGTGTGAGCATGGTTTGGGTTATTTACCAGTTTTACCATTGTGTGTGTGTGTGATGTGTGTGTGTGTGTTGTGTGTGTGTGGAAATATATGTATATATATGTGTGTGTGTGTGATGTATGTTTATGATGTGTATGTGATATGTGTGTGTGCACATGTGCAGATATGTATGCATATGTGTGTGTGTGTGTGATGTGTGTGACGTATGTGATTTCCTCTTCAGGCAATGTTAGCTGTCAATAGACCCTCAAGAGAGTGGTGGGGCTTCTTGGACCTCTCCACCATCCCTGACGACATGTTGGCAGGCCCAATCTTGTGCACATCTTATGGAGTTAAGCACAGCTGCAGAGTGGTAGCCTCAGCCAGGCCACATCCAGAAGACATCATTTTGCTGTGCCTCATTTGAGTTTTGATCCATTCTTGGATTGTTGATATTCATTACAATTCTTTATGATGCTCGCCCCAGTAAGTCACAGCTCAAAGCCGTCCAATTGTAAAGTTAAATACAGGGATCGTCTCTTGTGGACTGCGTGGACTGTGTGTCAGTAGAAATCTGGTGGCCAATAAGCTGAGGCAGAATTGGAATCTGGCAGAGAGAGAAGAACTCTGGGAGATTGTCACAGGAAAAGACACCTGCTCGGACTTGGAGAAAGTCAGACATAGGAAACCGAGGTGAGGTAACCAGCCAGTGGAAGACATAGAGAAGCATAAATGGGTTAATATAAGATATGAGCTAGTCAGAAAACAAGCCTAGTTTAAGGCCTAGGCATTTACTCATAAATAAGCCTCAGAGTCATTACTCAGGCACCAGGGCACAGGTGGAAAAGCCCATGGTTACAGCCAAACTATCAATACTGTACAGCATTCTTTCCTGCTCCTCAGTGACATTCAGCTGGTAGGAGTACTGAATGGATTGTCAACCTGCAATTGATGTGCTGGGACAAAATGCCATCATAGGTCAAGGAATACCTATAGTGTCCGGAATATTGAATGGATTCAGCTTCATGGATAACTAATTCTAATATTCTTAATAAAAAACAGTGTATATTTTTAAAAGTTAAGCAACGTGAGCTGAGTTCATTGTTTTGTGAGCAAGTTTCTAAACACCCCCTGGGTTTTTATTTTGACAGCACAAAAACTAACTGAGGCTCCCTACTGCCTGTGTTTTCCAATGACCTGTTCCAACCCCAGGCATCCCACAGTCGTTGTGCCAGACCTGCAGCCATTTTGACTCCACGTGCAGAAAAGCCTGGAAGGACAGACCACCCTCCAGATGAGGACAGTTTATATGGCTCCTCTTGAGAAGGAGCTTGTCTCCTCAAGAAATAAGGCTTGTCAGGCATCAGTGGAAAAAGAGGCCCTTGGTCCTGTGAAGGCTCAACACCCCAGTGTAGGGGAATGCCAGGGCGGGGAGGCAGAAGGGAGTAAGTGGGTGGGTGGGTGAGCACCCTCATGGAGGCAGGGAGTGAGTGGATGGGATAAGGGTTTTCAGGAGAGGAAATCTGGAAAGGGGATAATATTTGAAATGTAGATAAAGAAAATATCCAATAAAAAATGAAAAAAATAAATTAAAAATACCTCCCCCTAAAAGAAAAGAAATAAGGACTTCCTCTGATCACCTCACAGAACCAACACAGTGAGTGACCACCCAAACCACATCCTGACCAGCCTGAGCTCGAGCTCCAGGTGTGGAAAAACAAGCATCAAGATTAACATAAGAAAGAAAACAAATGCCTTTATCTCTTTATCTCTCTCTCTCTCTCTCTCTCTCTCTCTCTCTCTCTCTCTCACATACACACACACATAGACACACACACACACACAGACACACACACACACACACACACACACACACACACACACACACACACACCACCACCATTGCCACCAGCAACAAAACAGAGTAAGGAGGAGAAATTCCCAGATATGAGAACATGGGAGAATGGAAATGAAAGATCAGGACCATAGAGGCACCAGGCTGCGTGGGTCCTTCCCAGATCTCCAACCCACTCCCATCCTCAGAGGTGAAGGGCCTTCCTCCTTCTTAATGAACTATTTACACAACGCACACACATGTATACATATGAACACACACATATGTACATACAAGTATATATGTATGCATGTAAATACATATCTCCCTGGGCCCATTCTTGTTCCAGAACACAAGAATCAGGGAATCTCTGTAGTTGCCTTCTGGATTTTAATCCACATTTTAAACACCAAGTCTCTTGAATTATAGATAACTCATTCACCCTTGGCCAAATCCTTTCTCTGTTTAAGCCTAAAGCTTATTTATGTTGGCACCCTGAAGATGAACTTGGGGTGACTGGACCTCTTTATTCTCCTGATTGTTTTGCCAGGGCACTCCCCTTTCCCTGATTCTCGATGTGGCTTGCTTTTTAATTGACATAGTGGTTTGGATGACTACAGCCTGGCCTATTACAGCTGCCAACTTGGGGCCTTTACCCAGGAAGTGCTTTGACTACAAACTCACCCCTTTATATCCAGAAGTAAGTAACCAGTTAACATTTGAGGAGAAATCTTCCTAAATGTGGGCATAAAAATACATACTGGCATGCAAATATAGATTTAATCAGAAACATCCAAAAGTCAGATACTACTGTGTGTCATTATTAATTAATTAACTAATTAATTGGCCATGAACATCTGTTATACTCAGCCTACTATAATTAATAACATAAGCTAGGCGGCTTAAACAGCAGGCATTTTGTGTCTGACAATTCTGAGGCTGGGCTGTTCACGTCAAGGTACCTTCAGATTCTATTCTTGGTGAGCATCCTCTCCTTGGTTTGCTATGGCTTCACCTAGTGAAGACAGAGGCCATTTTTCTCATGTCTCTTCTGGTAAAGGCCCTAATCCCATTCATTGGACAAGTGAACTAATGACTGTCCATGTACTAATGACCTTTCATAGGTTCTGTATGGCAAACTCATTCCACTGGGGATTGGTTCTTTAACGTGAATTTGCTGTGACACACCCAATTCATGCCGTTTACATATGCAAAATACACTCATTGTGTCTGTACAACCAGGAGAACTTTAACCCATCCCATCAACACTAATGTCTGAAGTTCAAAGTGTCTTTCCAGTTGTGAATCTATGAAACCAAATAGGCTGTGTGCTTCTAATACTCGAAGGGCAGAGATAAGACGGGTGGCCCCATTCTAGGAGGGACAAGTAAGATAGAGGATGGTGTGATGGATTCGAGAAGCTCAAATGCTAGCAAGGTAACTTCCATGAGATGTTAAGGTCCGGAATCAATTCTCTTTGACTTTCTGTTTTACATTTTAGCTTCCATCAACCAGAGGTTTGAAATCCAGTGAGGCAGAGATCTTGGCATCCAGACCCTTGAGTATCCTTTCTCCACAACTCTGCCAGGCAGGTGTCACACCCCCAAGACTCTGCCACCTGGCTCATTCAAACTGATGTAACAGCCCCTACTCCCTACCTTTTGAAATCAAAGAGACAGCTCTGATCACCTGAGTCACCTCTACAGGAATTCTTCCTTTGCCTTAAAGGATTTCTTTTTTTTTCCTTTATTTTTATTTATTTAAAGATTTATTTATTTATTTTGTATATGAGTACACTGTAGCTGTCTTCAGACACACCAGAAGAGGGCATCGGATTCCATTACGGGTGGTCGTGAGCCACCATGTGGTTGCTGGGATTTGAACTCAGGACCTCTGGAAGAGCAGTCGGTGCTCTTAACCACTGAGCCACCTCTCCAGCCCTTATTTTTATTTTTTATAGTCCAGTCATTACCCGCTCCAGTCTGCCCTCCCAAAGTTCCACATTCATTCCTCTTCCCTCTGTCTCCAAGAGGATGTTCTTCCCCATCCTCTGCCAGGCCTCCTCACTCTCTGGAGCCTCAAGTCTCTCAAGTGTTAGGTGCTTCTTCTCTCACTGAGGCCAGACCAGGCAGTCCTCTGCTGTATATGTGTCAGGGACCTCTTACCAGCTATGCTGCCTGGTTGGTGGCTCAGGATCTGAGAGATCTCAGGGCTCTAGGTCAGTTGAGATTGCTGGGTTTTCTATGGGGTTGCCCTCCTCCTCAGCTTCTTCTAGCTTTTCCCTAATTTAACCACAGGAGTCCCCGACTGCAGTCCATTGGTTGGGTGTAAGTATCTGTGTCTGTCTCAGTCAGCTGCTTGTTGGGCCTCTCAGAGGACAGCCATGCTAGGCTCCTGTTTGTAAGTACACCATAGCATCAGTAATAGTATTAGGCCTTGGAGTCTCCTCCTGAAGTGAATCCCAAGTTAAGCCTGTCACTGAATCTCCTCTCCCTCAGTCTTTTCTCCATTTTTGTCCCTGAAGTTCTTTCAGACAGGAACAATTCTGGGTCAGAGTTTTTGACTGTGGGAGGGCAACCCCATCCCTCCACTTGATGTCCTGCCTTTTTATTGAAGGTGGCTCTACAAGTTCCCTCTCCCCACTGTAGGGCATTTCATCTAAGGTCTCTCCCTTTGAGTCCTGAGAGCATCTCACCTCCCAGGTCTCTGATACATTCTAGAAAGTACCCCCCACTCCCACCCCATTTTTCAGCAGTCTTTATGGTTCCATTTTGTAAAATCCAGGTGGCATACATCCATTCTGTCGACATTCCATTTTGATTCCTTAAATGCCAGGAGGCCAAAGTTTGTATCCTAGTTATGAGCTCAGAGAGAAGACAGAATGGGCTTGGCAAACTCAGGACAGCTTCCTGGATGAATTTATCCAGAACCAGAACACGGAGTTACACAGTCACAGCATGGTAGTCTTCATAAGGGGTCTTACCCTTCAATAAGTCAAATAAATCTATTACATTCAATATCATTGTAATATTTCCTTGATGAAATTTTCTGAAAAGATAGAGAAAAGCCTAGAACAACTCCAAGCATCACCATTTATTTCTGCAGATAACCCAAGGATTCTTCCCTCTGGGATCTCTTGCACTGACACATCCGTTGCCTGGAAAGTGATGATGATGGATCATGGGAAAGGTGTCCTGGGATGGAACGCATGTGGGACTTTATTGAACCAACTAATGAGATAGCTGTTTCATCGGGGGTGTGGAATGATGGTGGGGCCTTCCCAAACTAGAACCTGAGCACTTGGGAGAGCAATCCCAGAGAGCAGAAGCAGGAAGATGGGACGAGTAAGTTAGGAAATGAACGAAGAGCAGGCTCGGTTATAGTTTTCACCAGTAGACTAAAGCCCAGGAGAGACTTTCTGGAAGGTCAGGGAGAACATACCTCAGGGAGAATTGCCTCTGGAAGAGTCAGTGGGCCTGGGATGTTACCCAGCAGCTCCACTCCAGATTGGTTCAAGTTGAGCATGAAGAGCATTAAGCATCTTCTTTACCATTGCAGGCCATGGTCTAACATAGTCTAACAATCTCTTATGATAGACACAGGAAGGAGCCACATACAGGTACTTGGGGTGGGAAACTCAACCCACTTGTCCAAGAGCATGTCCATAGCTACAGAACTCGGGTGTAGCCAGAGAACATGGGGCACCTTCTACAGATGGGAAGAGGCACAGAGAGGTCGTGAGAAATAAGGACCTAGACCTACCAGATGCTCCCCAAACCCACCTGCCTGACTTCACATGTTGCAACTTTCATCTGCACAAAGCTCACTTCCGTCTTCCTTGTGTAGACGTGAGAGTTGGTAGTAAAAGTCCCAAAGACTGACCATTCACTATGTGCCAGGAGAGATTCATAGAAAAGCAGCTCATTGATTATTGATTACAAGGTACTGGAGATGAGTAACTAACTCTCAACTCTTAAGCAATCTAAACTGACTGAACACACAGGTTTTATGCCCTGAAGATATGCTGGAGGTTGTAAGAATTACATGTCATTGTGAAGTGTGAAACTTGAAAGCCTGGGCACAGGTGCTGTGCCAGGAGGATTGACAAGCCTATCAGGGGAAGTCTCTTTGGGAATGAAGATATGGATTTGGAGGGTAGAGGTCAAGGGGCTGTGGTAGAGAGCAGACAGGGGGACAAAGATCGCTGCTTCCAGGAAGCCATCACAGTATTATCATACCTGGAGACTAAAACTAGAATCCAGATGTGAAGTCTAGAAGCAGGGACAGAGGTGGGGGGACCATGTCCAGAGGAAAACAGCCATGTCTACCAGAAGGTAGACATGCTTTGTCAGAAGGGTGTTCCAGGCAAGTTTGAAACTCACATGATCCCTGACATATTCCAGTGGCTTTGATTTACAAGTGTTTTGATTTTACAGTACCCCTACCACCATGACATTTTTCATTTTCAGTTCAGCACTCAGTAAGTTACAGGGGATGCTCAACACTTCATTATAAAATGGGCTTTGTGTTCTGAGCATGCTCAATATAGGCGCCAGAGGCCAAGCTGTGAGGCTTAGCAGGTTATGTGGATGAAGTGAAGATTTGACTCACAATATTATTGCTGCCCAGGATAGTGAAAACTATTCTCAACAATAAAAGAACTTCTGGGGAAAATCACGATCCCTGCCCTCAAGCTGTATTACAGAGCAATCATAATAAAGACTGTATGGTACTGGTACAGACACAGGCAGGTAGATCAATGGAATAGAACTGAAGACCCAGAAATGAACCCATACATTTGATGGTCATTTTATGGTCACTTGATCTTTGACAAAGGAGCTAAAACTATCCAGTGAAAAAAAGACAGCATTGTCAACAAATGGTGCTGGTTCAACTGGCGGTCAGCATGTAGAAGAATGTGAATCGATCCATTCTTATCTCCTTGTACAAAGTTCAAGTCCAAATGGATCAAAGACTGCCACATAAAACCAGATACACTCAAACTAATAGAAGAGAAAGGGAGAACCTCAAACATATAGGCACAGGGAAAATTTTCCTGAACAGAACACCAATGGCTTATGCTCTAAAATCAAGAATTGACAAATGGGACCTCATAAAATTGCAAAGCTTCTATAAGGCAAAGGACACTGTCAATAGGACAAAACAGCAACCACCAGATTGGGAAAAGATCTTTACCAATCCTATATCTGATAGAGAGCTATTATCCAATATATACAAAAAACTCAAGAAGTTAGACTTCAGAGAGCCAAATACCCTAATTAAAAACGGGGTTCAGAGCTAAACAAAGAATTCTCAACTGAGGAATATCGAATGACTGAAAAGCACCTAAAGAAATGTTCAACATCCTTAGTCATCAGGGAAATGCAAATCAAAACAATTCTTAGATTCTGCCTCACACCAGTCAGAATGGCTAAGATCAGAAACTCAGGTGACAGCAGCGAGGATGTGGAGAAAGAGAAACACTCCTCTGTTGGTGGGATTGCAAGCTGTACAACCACTGTGGAAGTCAGTCTGTCGATTCCTCAGAAAATTGGACATAGTACTACCTGAGGACCCAGTTATACCACTCCTGGTCATATACCCAAAAGATGCTCCAACATATAACAAGGACACATGCTCCACTATGTTCATAGCAGCCTTATTTATAATAGCCAGAAGGTGGAAAGAACCCAGATGTCCTTCAATGGAAGAATGGATACAGAAAATGTGGTACATCTACACAATGGAGAACTACTCAGCTATTAAAAACAATGACTTCATGAAATTCTTAGGCAAATGGATGGAACTAGAAAATATCATCCTGAATGAGGTAACCCAGTCATAAAAGAACACACATGGTATGCACTCACTGATAAGTTGGTATTGGCCAAAAAGCTCGAAATACCCAAGATACAATTCACAGATCATATGAAGCTCAAGAAGAAGGAAGACCAAAATGTGGATGCTTCAGTCCTTCTTAGAAGGGGGAACAAAATACTCACAGAAGGTAGAGGCTGGGAGGGACCTAGGAGGAAGAGGAGGGAAGGGGGAAAGAGGGAGGCAGGATCAGGTATGAGAGGAGACGGGTATGACATACAGAGGGTCAG